>NC_057810.1:168428709-168429159 GCF_018294505.1 Triticum aestivum
GCGACCAATAGCGCGGCGGCGACTCGCCGGACTTGCGCCAAGCGGCGTTTGGTCGCGCGAAGACCACCGGGGCGTAGCCCGTCGTCGTCCGCAACCAGGGGACCTGGTGGGGGGCTGCGGGGGCACCGGAGCTCGCCGAAGCAAAGCTCGCGGCGGCGGCCGGAGCTCGGCGACTTGCGGCCGCGGCGTTGTGGTGCACGGCAGTGGAAGCGGAGGGCTCCTATGGCCTCCTGGCGTCACCAGGAACACGGTGACGAGCGCGGGAGTGGCTGGCTTGGGCTCATGCCACCGTGGCGCCATGGCCGGCGGCGAGGAACTTACGGGCGCGGTGGTTGAGCTAGCTAGACGGGGCAAACGAACACGGGGAGGAGGGGGTTCGGTGCGGGGGCTCACAGCGAGACCAGCGAGCGCGAGGGCGAGGTCGGGGATGCCCGGTAGCTCCCGAATCGA
>NC_057810.1:168429169-168510281 GCF_018294505.1 Triticum aestivum
TTTTTTTATGGAAGCTAGTTATTTTAATCCAGAGCTACCTTATAAATGGCATAATTTTTGGACATATATTAATATATATAACTAATATATTTCCAATGCAAATATTTATCGGATTAATCCAAATGGCCAAAACTAAATATCCATGAGCTCCTAAAAATATTGGTTTGATTTTTATCTCTGTCCAATATTTTCAGAGGGCGACATGAGCATTTTCTTGGACCCTTTTGGAGAAATTTTTATTTGGGTCATTTTCAAAAAATGATTTTGAGGGTTCCACCAATCCTCATTTCAAATTTAAATGAGATTTAAACATGATGCACCAATGACTAGCTAGTCTAGGTCATACCAGACTAGGGATGTGACAACTCGCCCCCACTTGAAAGAATCTCGTCCCGAGATTCAGGGGTCGACGGAAAGAAAGCGGGGTACTCCAGTCGAAGACGATCTTCTCGCTCCCAAGTAGCTTCTCTCTCGGAATGATGAGACCACTGAACTTTGAGAAACTTGATGTTCTGACGTCGAGTGACACGCTCTGCTTGATCAAGAATGCGAACCGGGTACTCTCGGTATGTGAGGTTATCTTGGAGATCAAGCGTTTCGTGGTCCACTCCGCGGATAGGATCCGAGAAGCAACGCCTGAGTTGAGAGACGTGGAAGACATCATGAATTCGAGAAAGATGTGGGGGTAGTTCCAATTGGTAGGCAACCTCTCCTCGTTTAGCGAGAATACGAAAAGGACCAATGTAACGAGGAGCCAACTTGCCCTTGATACCGAAACGATGGGTACCCTTCAAGGGAGTAACCCGAAGGTAAGCTTGGTCGCCAATTTCATAAGTCATATCCTTATGATGACGATCGTACTGGCTTTTCTGACGAGACTGGGCTGTTTTCAAATTCTCACGAATGATGCGAACTTGCTCTTCTGCCTCCTGGATCATATCCGGTCGGAAGAATTGTCTTTCACCGGTTTCTGACCAGTTCAAAGGTGTTCGACATCTTCGTCCATAGAGAACCTCAAAAGGAGCTTTCTTGAGGCTGGATTGATAGCTATTGTTGTAAGCAAACTCGGCAAAAGGAAGACATTTCTCCCAATCCATACCGAATGAACAAGGGGGGTTTGCTTGCCTGGTAAATCAACAGAGGAGGCACTGCTTCACAGACAGGTACTCTGGAACAGCTCCGGAGCAGGACCTATCGAGAAGGAACGGTGCCGGCAATCAATACACAAACATATGCAACAATATGATGCATGAACATGGCATGAAGATGTGATGTTGTTTGAGCTAATGCAACTAGTAATCATTTGATTTGAAGTCCATTTGAACCATAAGCTCAAATGCAATTCTAAATTAAGTCTCTTATATATGCCATAATGTGTTTTCTCATATTCAGCATGTATAAGTTGGTTTGTCATGCATGAAACTAGTACAGATGGAAAGATTGCATTTTTCTGATAATTTTTCATATATAAATTATTTTAATCTGAGCTACGGTTGAATTGATATGAATTTTTGAAGTTTAAATCAATTTCTGGAATTTCCTGATTTAATTTAAATCCAGAAATCATATTATTGCGCCAGCATGACGTCATCACTACATCAGCGGTCAACGCGGCTGTCCAGGGTCAAACCTGACGTGTGGGGTCCACACGTCAGTGACACTGGGGTTAACCCCTAGTCAAACCTGGGCTGATTAGCTTTGACTAAGCCCTGGGCCCACTGGTCAGCGTCAGTAGGTGGGGATTAGTGCCTAATTAACAGAGCCACGTCAGCCCGCCGGAGTTCTGGCCGGCAGCGACCAATAGCGCGGCGGCGACTCGCCGGACTTGCGCCAAGCGGCGTTTGGTCGCGCGAAGACCACCGGGGCGTAGCCCGTCGTCGTCCGCAACCAGGGGACCTGGTGGGGGGCTGCGGGGGCACCGGAGCTCGCCGAAGCAAAGCTCGCGGCGGCGGCCGGAGCTCGGCGACTTGCGGCCGCGGCGTTGTGGTGCACGGCAGTGGAAGCGGAGGGCTCCTATGGCCTCCTGGCGTCACCAGGAACACGGTGACGAGCGCGGGAGTGGCTGGCTTGGGCTCATGCCACCGTGGCGCCATGGCCGGCGGCGAGGAACTTACGGGCGCGGTGGTTGAGCTAGCTAGACGGGGCAAACGAACACGGGGAGGAGGGGGTTCGGTGCGGGGGCTCACAGCGAGACCAGCGAGCGCGAGGGCGAGGTCGGGGATGCCCGGTAGCTCCCGAATCGACGGCGAGGATCCACGGCGGCCGGAGGCGAAGTTGGCGACGGCGACGGCTCCACGGGGTGCTCCGTCTTGCGTGGCTCGACGAGGAGGTAGAGGGGGTCGCGGCGGATCTGGGGAGCGTGTCAGGGAGGCGAGGGGGAGGCGGTGGCTACGGTGATGCTCGTCGGCGGCGGCGGTGGTTCTCGGGTGAGAGAGAGAGAGAGAGCAGGGGGAGAGGAGAAGGGCGAGGGAGAGTGCGAGAGAGGTCGGGGTGGCGCGTGGTGTCGTTCCAGGGCATTCAGACGAAGAGGGGAGAGGCAGGCAGGCAGGGAGGGAGGTGGCGTGGCGCGGTGGCGCGCGCGCGCGCCGGGCACGCTCCCCTCCCTCTGTCGAGGACGAAGACGACAGAGGAGGAGGCGGCCTGGGCCGCCTGCTGGCTGGGCCGGCCTGCTGCTGCTGGGCCAGAGGCGCCAGGCAGAAGCCCAGGTAAGGTTTTCCTGTTTTATTTCTTTTTCTAAATTTTCTGACATTTGTTCTGATTTAGTAATAATACTAAATCAATTTATTTACTTATGCCATTTTTTTATGGAAGCTAGTTATTTTAATCCAGAGCTACCTTATAAATGGCATAATTTTTGGACATATATTAATATATATAACTAATATATTTCCAATGCAAATATTTATCGGATTAATCCAAATGGCCAAAACTAAATATCCATGAGCTCCTAAAAATATTGGTTTGATTTTTATCTCTGTCCAATATTTTCAGAGGGCGACATGAGCATTTTCTTGGACCCTTTTGGAGAAATTTTTATTTGGGTCATTTTCAAAAAATGATTTTGAGGGTTCCACCAATCCTCATTTCAAATTTAAATGAGATTTAAACATGATGCACCAATGACTAGCTAGTCTAGGTCATACCAGACTAGGGATGTGACAACTCGCCCCCACTTGAAAGAATCTCGTCCCGAGATTCAGGGGTCGACGGAAAGAAAGCGGGGTACTCCAGTCGAAGACGATCTTCTCGCTCCCAAGTAGCTTCTCTCTCGGAATGATGAGACCACTGAACTTTGAGAAACTTGATGTTCTGACGTCGAGTGACACGCTCTGCTTGATCAAGAATGCGAACCGGGTACTCTCGGTATGTGAGGTTATCTTGGAGATCAAGCGTTTCGTGGTCCACTCCGCGGATAGGATCCGAGAAGCAACGCCTGAGTTGAGAGACGTGGAAGACATCATGAATTCGAGAAAGATGTGGGGGTAGTTCCAATTGGTAGGCAACCTCTCCTCGTTTAGCGAGAATACGAAAAGGACCAATGTAACGAGGAGCCAACTTGCCCTTGATACCGAAACGATGGGTACCCTTCAAGGGAGTAACCCGAAGGTAAGCTTGGTTGCCAATTTCATAAGTCATATCCTTATGATGACGATCGTACTGGCTTTTCTGACGAGACTGGGCTGTTTTCAAATTCTCACGAATGATGCGAACTTGCTCTTCTGCCTCCTGGATCATATCCGGTCGGAAGAATTGTCTTTCACCGGTTTCTGACCAGTTCAAAGGTGTTCGACATCTTCGTCCATAGAGAACCTCAAAAGGAGCTTTCTTGAGGCTGGATTGATAGCTATTGTTGTAAGCAAACTCGGCAAAAGGAAGACATTTCTCCCAATCCATACCGAATGAGATAACGCAAGCTCTAAGCATGTCTTCGACAATTTGGTTGACCCGTTCCACCTGACCACTTGATTGAGGGTGGAAAGCGGTACTGAAAGAAAGATGGGTTCCCATGGCAGTTTGGAAGCTCTCCCAAAAATGAGAAGTGAAAAGACTGCCATGGTCTGAATTGATCTCTAGTGGAACACCATGAAGTGACACTATTCGAGAAATATATAAGTCAGCGAGCTGACTAGCGGTGATACTCTCTCGAACAGGTAGGAAGTGCGCCACTTTGGAGAGACGATCAACGACTACGAAGATAGCATTATTCCCTCTCTTGGTCCTGGGAAAGCCGGTGATGAAGTCCATACCAACTTTATCCCACTTCCATTCAGGAATAGCTAAGGGCTGAAGGGTGCCAGCAGGTCTTTGATGCTCTGCCTTAACGCGACGACAAACGTCACATTTAGCAATGAACTCAGCGATTTCTCTCTTCATCCTAGTCCACCAGAACCTCTGGCGTAGGTCCTGATACATCTTAGTACTACCGGGATGAATCGTGAGAGGAGATTCATGCGCCTCCTTAAGAATCAGTTGTCGAAGATGTTGATTCTTGGGAACCACCAAGCGATTCTCAAAGAAAACAACACCACGATCATCCATAGTGAAACATCCACCAACTCCCTTCTTAATGTTTCTCTTGATCCGGGAAATTCCTGTGTCTTGCTTTTGAGCTGCGATAATCTGATCCTTAAGATCAGGTTTCGCCACCAGGGTAGAAAGGAATCCATGAGGAGCAATGTGAAGATTAAGCTTACAGAATTCCTCATAGAGAAGTGGTTGGCCTTGCTGCAACATGAGATTGTTGCAATAGGATTTACGGCTTAGAGCATCAGCCATGACATTGGCTTTGCCTGGGGTGTAGGTAATCCCTAAATCATAATCTGTGATCAACTCCAACCAACGTCTTTGCCTAAGGTTCAGATCCGGTTGGGTGAAGATATACTTGAGACTCTGGTGATCGGTGTAGATCTTGCAACGTTTACCAAGAAGGTAATGTCGCCAGGTCTTGAGTGCATAGACTACGGCTGCAAGCTCTAGATCATGTGTAGGATAATTCTCCTCATGTGGATGCAACTGTCGAGATGCATAGGCAATCACATGACGATCCTGCATAAGAATGCAACCTAGTCCCTGTCGTGAGGCGTCGCAGTAGATAATAAAGTCTTTAGTGAAATCCGGTGGCACAAGTATGGGAGCAGAAGTCAGGCGTCTTTTCAGTTCCTGAAAACTGTACTCACATTGTGGGGACCACTCGAACTTTTTATCTTTCTTGAGCAGTTCCGTGAGGGGTTTGGCTACTTTGGAGAAATTTTCAACAAAGCAGCGACAATAGCTGGCTAGACCAAGGAAACTCCTAACTTGTTTAACGGTCTCAGGTGGAGTCCAATCGAGAGCAGCCTGTACTCTCTCGGGATTGACAGCAATGCCCTTACCAGAGATTACGTGGGCTAGGTAGGTCACTTCTGGCAACCAAAATTCACACTTGGAGAACTTGGCATAAAGGCGGTGCTCTTTGAGTTTTTCTAACACAAGTCTAAGATGTTCGGCATGCTCTTCCTCGTTCTTCGAGTAAATAAGAATGTCATCGAGGTAAACCACGACGAACTTATCTAAGTACTACATGAAGATCAAGTTCATCAAGCGGGAGAATGTGGCTGGGGCGTTGGTTAGACCAAAGGACATGACGGTGTACTCGTACTGGCCATAACGAGTGACAAAAGCTGTCTTGGGAATGTCCCCGTTTCTGATTTTGATTTGGTGGTATCCTAACCTTAAATCCATCTTGGAGAAGACTGAGGATCCAGCGAGCTGATCATACAGGTCGTTGATCCTGGGGAGCGGATACTTGTTCTTTATCGTAACCAAATTAACGGGGCGATAATCTACAACCATCCGATCCGTACCATCCTTCTTCTTGACGAAGAGGACGGGGCAAGCCCAAGGAGAAGAACTAGGACGGATGAAACCCTTTTGCAAGGACTCATCAAGTTGTTTCTTAAGCTCGGCTAGTTCTAAGGGTGCCATCTTGTAAGGTCTCCTGGAGATTGGAGCAGTTCCTGGAATAAGATCTATGACGAACTCTACATCTCTGTCAGGGGGAACACCTGGCAGTTCCTCTGGAAAGACATCCGGAAAGTCACGAGCTACCGGGATATCTTCAAGGTCTGGAAGAGGGCTGGCATTAAGAGAACAGAGCTGACGCTTTGCAACTCTAGTGGAGACAGTGACTATCTTGCCAGATGGGTGTGTAAGCTGAACAGATCTGGTGTAACAATCAATCTTGGCATGATGAGCTGTCATCCAGTCCATACCCAAGATGATGTTAATATCTGAGGACTTGAGAGCTACAAGTGATGCAAGGAATACAAGTCTGTCAACAAGGATTTCGTTACGATGGCTTACACTAGAGGTTTGCCATTTGGATCCGGGAGTTTGAATGACTAGTGGAGAGGGCATATCACAAAATGACATGTCGTGCAAGCGGGCATAATTTTCAGAAATGAAGGAATGAGACGCTCCAGTATCGAACAAAACCGATGCCGGATGACAGTTGACAAGGAGTGTACCAAGAACGACATCTGGATCATCATGAGCGGCTTTAGCTGAGACGTGATGCACACGTCCATGTTCAGTGGGAGCTAACTTGGCACTGATCATCTTGCGTGATGGCTTACCATGGCCAATAGACTTCTCGGGCTAGGGTGGAGCAACTCTGGTCTGAGTGCAATTACGGGCAATGTGGCCTGGATCTCCGCACTTGTAACAAATCTTGGAGGTAGGATGTGGACCTGCATTAGAAGGCGGTCCACCAATAGGCCTGGGTGGAACATACTGCTGAACTTGATGAGGTGCCACATAAGATGGCCTCGGTACATATTTGGGTGGAAGAGCGGAGTTTGGATGCCAAATCCGGCGCTTCTGAGAGCTAGAACCGGAGGAAGATTCCAAATCATGAGTGTGCTTACGAGACTCCTCGTAAGTGAGTTGAGCTGTCTCTGCATTAATGGCCTTGTTCACAAGGGCTTGGAATGTATCACAATGATGCAGGTGGAGATCACGACGCAACTTGGGGTTGAGACCCTTCCAGAACCTAGCCTGCCTCTTGGCGTCCGTGGACACCTCTTCTGTGGCATAGCGGGCAAGGTTCTCGAACTCTCTGCTGTAAGCATCAACAGCCATCTTATTCTGGGTGAGACTACAGAACTCTTCTCTCTTGCGATCGATGAGGGCTTCAGGAATGTGATGTTCGCGAAAAGCCTCAGTGAAATCTCTCCAGGTAGGAATCTGGCCAGCTGGAAGCATAGCCTCATAGTTCTGCCACCAAAGACTAGCAGGACCTTCCAGGTGGTATGTGGCATAGGTGACCTTGTCATCTTTAGCTACGCTCGCGGAACGCAGCTTATGAGTGATGCTACGGAGCCAGTCATCTGCATCGAGTGGCTCGATGGAATGATGAAAGGTAGGTGGGTGCAAGCGAATGAAGTCATGAATGGTCGCAGACTTATTGGACCGAAGTGCGGTGTTCTCCTCGATACGTGCCAACAAACGGTTAGACTCACGCTTGTTCCTCTCCATTTCTAACATGAACTCTGTCAACGAAGGCGGGTCGGGAGGATCCTCATCCCTACCATCTTCATAGTTCTGGCTACGAATAATAGAACTTGATGACATCCTGAGAAACAAAACCAAGGACGGAATCAACATCAATCTATAGGCTATAGAATGTAGGACAAGGGATTAGTATCCCTCGAACTCCTAGGGAAATTCCGGCAGCATAACGACAGTAAAATGCTCAGAATGAGACATCCTACTAAAAATGGGGCAATAACATACTCATCATCATTACTCAAGGTTCTGAGATCATACTAAACAGACTACACCAGAAATACTCAAAACTGGGGTATGACTCTGATCAACCAATCCTATGGGACTACGGAGTAGTAACACGTGATCCTGATAGACGGAAGAGAAAGCCTAGTTCCTTAACCCCGTAGAAAGGATAGGATGACTCAGATCAGAAGACCATGAGGTATAAGGAGTAAAAAGAGCCTTACGTTCCTTCCCACAATCAATTCCCTTACATAACTAAAGAATTTCTAGACTCAACTTCGACCAGTTTGGCTTGGTAATCCTACAGGCAGTCAGGCTCTGATACCAGCGCTGTCAGGACCCCGACTCAATGCCACATCGATCTAGCATGTAGCACCTCATATCACTTTGCGGCCTCACGCACGGTATCCCCACGGGTGTCGCCTTACCTTTGCCCGGGACCGTTTGCGCCTTTTGGCACACGGATATGACAGTGTCACTAGCATCCATATGATAAGGAGCCCGGGCTGACATGGCTAGTCGTAAACCCAAAGCGGCACTAACTTACAGGGACAGGCATCCATGACCCAGCATCGATCGTGTCAGTCATCAGCGAGTGAATCCAGGCTGTAGCACTGGGCTAACAGGACTCCGGTGAACCGGGCTGTAGCGGGCTAACAGGACTCCGGTATTCATCGCGTGACATTTCCCCGAAGGGACAGACACAGGAACGAAGAAGGACACATGCCGGCCAGCCTAAGTGTTCCGGAGCAATAGCAAGCTACCAGGGCTCAGTGGAAGCACTAGGAGACATTTCCCGGTAAGAGAGAACTACTAAGGATAAACAACTAGATAGTCAGATCCCACACATAGCAATACACATTACACGTACGCATAACATGCAAGTATGTGCTATACAACATGGCATCACAGCATAACTCAACAACTCATATAGATAAAGGCTCAGAAGAGCCATCACAGCATTATTACAAACAGGGGTCACATGGCCCAACAGTCAGAGCAATCAAGCAACAAACGGAAGCATTACATGTCTGAGTACAGACATCTATAAATGAAAAAGGCTGAAAGCCTGACTATCTACAACGTCCGATCAAGATCGTAGCTGAGGTACTAGCTACTAGTCGAAGTCCACGAGAACACTAGTAAGACCGAAGTCTCCGCTGCAAAAACATAAATAAAGCAACATGAGTACAAAGGTACTCAGCAAGACTTACATCAGATCCTATCATACATGCATTTGTATCAAGAGGGTAATGTGGGGTTTAGTTGCAGCAAGCCAGCTTTGACTCTGTGGCTAACCTGTTCTACGACTACCAGAAACTCTTGAGGTGATATGGCGCACACGAGTCCACTAATCACCACACAATACACTACTATGGATTCATTCCCGTCTCCCTACGAGAAGGCCATCCATAGCACTCACACTTGTCTTGAGCATTTTATAGTATCCACTTCAAGTTGTCTATGTACCATGTAGGCATCCAAGAAGTCCATAACCGCGGACCCGGCTATTCGAATAGATCATGTTAACCCTGCAGGGGTGTACTTCTTCACACACGCTCTCGCCACTTACCGCCATGTACACGTCATGTATCTCGGCAACCTTCAAGCGGAAGCCTGGCAAGGGTGTCGGCCACGACCTGACTAACCACACAAGACTCTAATCCAGGTTTATCGCCTATTCGGGTTCCATCCGCAAGGAGATCCGGCCGGGGTTTCACTCACGGCCCCAAACGATGTGTGCAGGGTTCCCAAGCCCACCTCACCGGATGGATCTACGCTTGGTACACCGTGCCACTTGTGCCTAGTCTGTCCCAAGCCCACCTGGCCGGGTGCCACTTGGTAGACTACTAACACTACCTACAAACACCAGAAACTAGTTGCGACTCCTGGACAGAGATCAAGTTGGTTAATAAGTCGAGAGGGCTTGGAGCGCCCGGAGCCCAATGTGTGGTAGTATCGAGTCATTGGACAACATACATAGAACTCAGTGCTTAAGGACGGTTCCAGTGAGACAACCCACCATGTACTCCTACATGGCCTCTCACCGCTACCTTTACCAAATCGTGTTCACACACTTAACTCTCAGCACCATAACATATCGTAACACTCCAATTCATTCCCAATGAATCAGACCTGACACAACTCTAAGCAATAGCAGGCATAGCATGGTAGGAACACATCAGTGGCTTCAATCAACTCCTACACATGCTAGTGGGTTTCAACTATTTACTGTGGCAATGACAGGTCATGCAGAGGAATGGGTTCAACTACCGCAGCATGAAGTAGTAGATGAATCGTTGTTGTCCTAATGCAATAGCTGAGAGCAGGAGCGAGAGATTAGGATTGTATCGGAATGAACAAGGGGGGTTTGCTTGCCTGGTAAATCAACAGAGGAGGCACTGCTTCACAGACAGGTACTCTAGAACAGCTCCGGAGCAGGACCTATCGAGAAGGAACGGTGCCGGCAATCAATACACAAACATATGCAACAATATGATGCATGAACATGGCATGAATATGTGATGTTGTTTGAGCTAATGCAACTAGTAATCATTTGATTTGAAGTCCATTTGAACCATAAGCTCAAATGCAATTCTAAATTAAGTCTCTTATATATGCCATAATGTGTTTTCTCATATTCAGCATGTATAAGTTGGTTTTTCATGCATGAAACTAGTACAGATGGAAAGATTGCATTTTTCTGATAATTTTTCATATATAAATTATTTTAATCTGAGCTACGGTTGAATTGATATGAATTTTTGAAGTTTAAATCAATTTCTGGAATTTCCTGATTTAATTTAAATCCAGAAATCATATTATTGCGCCAGCATGACGTCATCACTACATCAGCGGTCAACGCGGCTGTCCAGGGTCAAACCTGACGTGTGGGGTCCACATGTCAGTGACACTGGGGTTAACCCCTAGTCAAACCTGGGCTGATTAGCTTTGACTAAGCCCTGGGCCCACTAGTCAGCGTCAGTAGGTGGCGATTAGTGCCTAATTAACAGAGCCACATCAGCCCACCGGAGTTCTGGCTGGCGGCGACCAATAGCGCGGCGCCGACTCGCCGGACTTGCGCTACAAGCGGCATTTGGTCGCGCGAAGACCACCGGGGCGTAGCCAGTCGTCGTCCGCAACCAGGGGAGCTGGTGGGGGGCTGCGGGGGCGCCGGAGCTCGCCGGAGCAAAGCTCACGGCGGCGGCCGGAGCTCGGCGACTTGCGGCCGCGGTGTTGTCGTGCACGGCAGTGGAAGCGGAGGGCTCCTACGGCCTCCTGGCGTCACCAGGGACACGGTGACGCGCGCGGGAGTGGCTGGCTTGGGCTCATGCCACCGTGGCGCCATGGCCGGCGGCGAGGAACTTACGGGCGCGGTGGTTGAGCTAGCTAGATGGGGCAAACGAACACGGGGAGGAGGGTGTTCGGTGCGAGGGCTCACAGCGAGACCAGCGAGCGCGAGGGCGAGGTCGGGGATGCCCGGTAGCTCCCGAATTGACGGCGAGGATCCACGGCGGCCGGAGGCGAAGTTGGCGACGGCGACGGCTCCACGGGGTGCTCCGTCTTGCGTGGCTCGACGAGGAGGTAGAGGGGGTCGCGGCGGATCTGGGGAGCGTGTCAGGGAGGCGAGGGGGAGGCGGTGGCTACAGTGATGCTCGTCGGCGGCGGCGGTGGTTCTCGGGTGAGAGAGAGAGAGAGCAGGGGGAGAGGAGAAGGGCGAGGGAGAGTGCGAGAGAGGTCGGGGTGGCGCGTGGCGTCGTTCCAGGGCATTCAGACGAAGAGGGGAGAGGCAGGCAGGCAGGGAGGGAGGTGGCGTGGCGCGGTGGCGCGCGCGCGCGTCGGGCACGCTCCCCTCCCTCTGTCGAGGACGAAGACGACAGAGGAGGAGGCGGCCTGGGCCGCCTGCTGGCTGGGCCGGCCTGCTGCTGCTGGGCCAGAGGCGCCAGGCAGAAGCCCAGGTAAGGTTTTCCTGTTTTATTTCTTTTTCTAAATTTTCTGACATTTGTTCTGATTTAGTAATAATACTAAATCAATTTATTTACTTATGCCATTTTTTTATGGAAGCTAGTTATTTTAATCTAGAGCTACCTTATAAATGGCATAATTTTTGGACATATATTAATATATATAACTAATATATTTCCAATGCAAATATTTATCGGATTAATCCAAATGGCCAAAACTAAATATCCATGAGCTCCTAAAAATATTGGTTTGATTTTTATCTCTGTCCAATATTTTCAGAGGGCGACATGAGCATTTTCTTGGACCCTTTTGGAGAAATTTTTATTTGGGTCATTTTCAAAAAATGATTCTGAGGGTTCCACCAATCCTCATTTCAAATTTAAATGAGATTTAAACATGATGCACCAATGACTAGCTAGTCTAGGTCATACCAGACTAGGGATGTGACATCCTACGGCTCACCAGAACTACTCCAACGACAGAACGATCCATCACAACAGAGCAGTGCCTGGACGTCATCTATAGATTCCTCAGATCTTCCTCCACACCTCTGACAGCCACCTCTGCCTCAATTGCTTCAGCGACCAACCCAATGATGTTGAGGTCGACACGGCTACGACAAAGAGGTTGTACACTTGTTGCATCACTCATTACTAAACATTCACGTCGATCCATTATTAGGGCTATTTTGGTTCAACGGAAAAACATAGCAATAGGGAATTTTCCAATGGCACTCTACTATTCAATTATTCATGTATTTTGTTGAAAGGAATGAAGCAAAACATCCACCTGGACCTACTTTTCAAAATCCTATGCATGAAAACAAGACCAAGTGCATTAGTGGCAGAATAATATTCTAACTGTACACGCTTTCATATGGTGTCACTTTATTCTGGCCATGATTCTTTGCATTCCTCTGCTCTTCCAATTCCTGTAAGCCAAACACCCAAGTTGACAGAAATCATGTGTTTACAAATGCTCTGTTTACCATGTGCATTCCTATCCTATTCCGGTGTTTTTCCTATCCCTGCGTTTTAAGAATCATGCAAGCCAAATGAGCCCTTACAGAATTACTTCGGTTACAGGTAGGTGTCAAAGGGAACTTTGTGTGGTTTCTCCTGCTCTTGCCGCGACATCGTCCACCTCACCTGAGCTGCTCCATCGACAGAAGCATCCACCAAACCAGACATCACGACTCCTGACCGTCTTTCTCCGCCTCAGATCTTCTTCCTTGCCACCGGCACCCACCGCAACGGCATCACCATCATCGACTCAGCAGATGAACCTAAGGAGTACACAAGTCCACAAGAGAGGTCGCGCTCTTTTGTTTCTACTTATGTTTGCATTGCTTAAAATTACCTGCTACTTTATCATCCTGTTCACCTCTTGGACTCCAAGTCAGGTCCAAATTAATGTTCAAACTTGAGTTCTAAATTAGTTGTGGGGCACATATCGAGGCAGCAATGAATAGTATGTCTGTCTAATATCTGGTTCACCTAGGGTATGCCTATGTTGTTCATCTTCGGTGGGAAACAAATAGTAAAGCAATCATCAGTTGTCTTTTTATTAATTTAAAGCAATCATCAGCCTGGTATATCATTATTTTTTGATCCATCCACTAGTTGTTACCATCACTCTAAATTTCTGCATGCTCTCCTTACATAATCTCACCATATTTTTTTCGTATGCATGTCAGATATTTTACACAGTCATGCTGAACATGTAGAGAAAAAGAGAAGAGTTTTGCGCGGCAATACAATGTCATGCAGACATCGCTCCATAGTTGGTTCAATGGCAAACCCTCCCCACCCCTCTCTAGATTGTAATCCAGAGGAAGATATCTGTTCTGAGGCAGATTCAGACGCCGCTGACCACTCCTATTTACCCCCCAAGGTGTTTGCTCTACCTTGGCATGATGATCTTAGTCATATCATGCATATGTTGCCTTGCAATGCTTACTTTTGACATCATATATGTCATCTGCTTAGTTTAGACATGTTCTATAATGCCACCTGTTTAGTTTCTATATCATATATGGGAATTATGCAGTCTCATGTATTTTAGCCAGCCATAATATATGTGAAATGTTCAATGACATCCTGTTTAACTAGGCATCATATATTTGAATGATATCTTGTCCATCCTTTTCTTCATTACATTTCCATTTTTTCGACAATGTTTGTACATTGAACAACTCTTCCTGTGAATCAGCCATTTGGGTTGGAGATGGAAAAATCTGGAGTGAAAATAAGGCCTTCAGAGCACACAGTGCTACCTGTCGAAGTAGATCTCTTGTTGGGTCCTGATAGCTCCTTAGAGATGGATTCAGAGACAAATGACCAGTCCTATTCCCCCACCGAGTTGTATGCTCAAACTTGGCACGGTTATACTGCTCATATCATGCATATGGTGTCTTGCATTGCATAGTTTAGACATCATATACACAACATTCAACATCATGTTCTTAGTTCATACATCATATCGAATGCCCTCTGTTTAGCATATAAATCACATATGTAAATTAAATGATGCGATCTTGATTACTTAGATACCATGTAGGTGAATTATGTCATGCGATTCTGTTTAGTTATTAATCATATCTTTGAATTATGTTATGCTATGCTATCCAGTTTAGATAGACATCATATATGTGAAATTATGTCACGCTATCCATTTTAGTTAAACAATATATATGTCAACTATTTCATGCCTTTTTCCACACTATCTATTGCATCTGTCTCTCATACAATGTCTATACATTCAACTATGTTTCCTATTTATCAACCATTTGAATTGGAGCAAGTGATGTCAGTATCCAGCGGACTAAAAACACGGTCTTCAAATAAAACAGTGCTACCTCTTAGTGGAGATAGCACCCCGGTTGTACATGCACAAGAACCAACCCTACCACACATAACCCAAACTCTCGCAGATTGTACCCCTACTGCGATGGACAGAGAACTAGCTTCACCCAATCTAACCCCAACCCCAGCAGATAGTAACCCAGTTCCTGTTTACACAGCACCATCTCCACCACAGAGCTCCCAAACAAGAGCAGTTAGTAAGGCAGCTCCAGTGCCCAAAGGGCTAGTACTACCATGGCGAACCACAACTCCACCAGTTAGTACGCCTATTCCTCTGGAGGAAGCACAACCAGCTAGTCGTAGTTTAGTACCTATCACATTTGATGTTGTTAAATCGTATGTGCGTATCTTCCCATCTTGGAAATATTATACTAAAGATGAAGGAAAATGCCAGTTGCAGGTGTTTGTCCAGGAGTTATGTGTAAGTAATGTTATTCATGGAAATTACTTTGCTTTGTCCCATACATCCTACCTCCATGATGGTTATCATACAACAAATTTTCCCATTTTTCTCTATAGAGAAGGACCGATTGGGAAACTCAGGATGAGGTAACCTGTGCTAATACCTCTGCTATATTCAAGAATGCTTGGTGGCAGTATCGAAATTACCTGAAGAAAACATACTTCACCGGCAAAGATACTCAACAAATTCCCTTATGTTCTCCTGAGACACATTTACTGGACGATGACTGGGAACGTCTTGTTTTGTACTGGTCCCGAACCAAGAATGTGGTAAGGTCTATGAGCTCATTTTCTATTTTTAGGTACTATATTCTTGCGTATTACTATACTCTGTTCATGTACAACAAGTGCCTAAACTTGAAGAACAACTGTTCTAATTTAAGATTCCATTGTTATCATAGTTCAAAAAAGCGCTAGGTGTTAATTGTGCGTTTTGCCACCACCTTGCGCTTTACTGACCAAAGCTCAAGCTTATGCGCAGTTATGCACAGATTAAGCGTAGTTATGCGCAATGTGTTTTGCCAACGCCTAGAGCTTAGGCGCGCCTTTTTAACTATGATTGCTATCATGCATACTGCTTTGCTCTTGTATCACTATATTCACTCATACAAACTTATTTTTAAATTGAAGGATCCAATCAAAACTCCAATGGCATAGCAGGTATGGTCACACATGTTTCTTTAACAGGTTTGCTCTTATCAATAGCTCCGTTGATTTCAATTTCAATTGTGTATTCAGTTGACTTCTCATATCATGCATATTACTAGCATCACAACAGAGCCAATAGTGTTGTTGTACATGTAGACCCGTGGTACCCATCTGAAATCTTGTTGTGCCGTGTAGTTTCCCACGCTTTGTATTCTTTCACTGCTGCTTTGTCTTGAACTGATATGATTTGAACCGTGTCTCTATTTTGATTTGGCAAGACAATGCAGTGACCATAGGACATAGATATATGTTTGTTTGATGCTTTTATTATGTACTAGTACTTGGCAATAGAAGAATTGGTAGTTTAATCCTGTCCACCTTACTAATGAACTGGTTCATCGAAATGAGTTTCATATACTAGTACATGCTAAACCTGCTATGTGTCTGCTTGTTTCTTCTTTTAGAATGCTGACAGAATATTGGGGAAGAGTGCCTTATTAAGAAATGATAAAGGAAGCAATGCAGATAAGGTTCAGGATAGTGACACATCCTTGTTGGTCTCCAACAAAGCTGATAAAACAGCTAAGGAAGACTATCTTGAAGACAGTGAGACAACCCCAAAGTCATGTATTGGTTTAGTGTTCGAGTTACTAGCCACTACCGCTTGCACAAGCTATTCAAACTCACTGTCTGAATCAATTCGGTTTCTTGAGTCTCAACTACAAGCTGAAATACATCGATCAGTTGTGCTACGACAAGAAGCGGAAGGACTGCGGAAGTCCCTGTAGCATTCAGATGCATATTTTCTGGTGCAACGGCAAGCGTTGGAGGATTTTAGCACCAAATAGGACAAAGCTAATAAGCTCGCTAAGCTTATTGCCAGCATGGTGGATACCCAGGATAACGTTTCTTGAGCTCTTCTGAAGTTGTTTCAGTTATGCTCTTGTTTTGCTGTCGCGTTTATTTGCACTGGTGGCCAATTTTGACGGCCAGTGTATGTAATATGCTGCTTTGTTCCCTATATTTGCACTGGTGGCGAACTTTGATGCCCAGTGGATGTAATATGTGTAATAGCGGTAATAGGCTAGCGTTAATTGCTTGCTTATTTATTTCCTCATTGTCTTGTTTAGTTGTTTGCTTGTAGTCACTGCAGTTCTTTTTCTGTGTTTTTCTAGTGGCCACAATAGCCTATTTTTGGTAACTAGACCAAAATAATCATGGCAGCACACGGACTTTGTAACCATGGGCCTCCTGCGGGCCGTATGATCCATGGGCCTTCTACGGGCATAGGATCCATTGGCCTTTTGTACGGGCCGTAGGATCCATGGGCCTTCTACGGGCCGTAGGGACCATGGGCCTTCTACGGGCCGTAGGATCCATGGGCCTTCTACGGGGCATATCATCATTTCGCTAATCATGGGTCGTACTATTCATGGACCATAACGGGCCATTAATAGGCCGTAGTTGATAACTGTATGAAAACAGCCCAACTGTTTTTTTGACATGAAAACGGCCCAACATATTAATGGTCCACAAATGGGTCGACTGTAACGACGGGCTGAATTTGGCCCACAAGCAGAAAATGACAGTAACGGGCCGTAAGTAACTGAATGCTGCAAATGAGTCCAAGAATAAATGGGCCCGGAGAAGGCCGAAAGATAACTTGGGCTGGAAACGGCCCAGTGGAATAATGGGCCATTAATGGGTATGAAGTGATACAATGTACATTACGGGCCAGTTTCACCACGGGCCGTTAATGGGCCAAGAGTTACAAAGGACCTCATATGGGCCGAAAGAAGTCATGGGCCACACATGGGCCGGAAGTTAAAATGGGCTGGAATCATATTGGATGGCCCAGATGACGCTACTGGGCATAATTCGGATAGGGCGTAACGGGCCTTAGGTTAGCGGGTTGTAAATGGGCTATATGCGGACATGCCATTAACAGGCTTTTCGTGGGCCGGCCCACCACCTTTTGACCAAGTCAAACAGGCCCACCTTTTCACAGGAATGGGCCTCTGTTGGGCCGTGCCACGTGTCGATGTATCATAAGCGCCTTGGGTCTAATGAGTGGATGACATCTGTCCAAATGGTGAGCCGACACGTGTTTCCTCTAGCCAGTGATGATTTTATACGTGGAAAATCCCATTGATCGGGGCTATCAATGGGTTATCGGATCCAAAACAGGACCCGATAGCTTAATGGCGTTCCGTTACGGTGGATGCCATGTGTCGGTCACCCTTGACGAAAGCACTTCTGTGACGCGCGATTTATCGTCATGGAAGCGGACACTTCCGTGATGATAATTTTGGTAATGGCATGGAATACTTCTACGACAGCAGAGGTATGACTATCTTGATTCTGTCATAAAATCATCATGGATGTACATGCATGACAGAAAACGTGACCTACTGTGACAAACATGTATCATCATGGAAGTGTATTTTTTTGTAGTGTCAAAAGGTGTTTATTCTTCAACTTCCACACTCTAAACACCTCGCACAATCATATGTTCTTGATCTGTTTCTCGAAGTGACGTTTTTCCTCAAGATTCCTCAATTGTGTGAATTTCACAATCCATACAACTCTGGAACCTAAGTCAAAGAACATTTAGTGAAATTCTTCAAGACATATCTGGTCAATTTCCTCAAACTTGTTCCGTTTTGCAAAAAAAAACTTCTGAGAACGCATATGACCTCTCCAAATTCTTCGCACCTATACTCTGTTCACAGGTACACATGTCTTCTACTGAATCACTAGGTTCTCATCAACTTAACTCATTTGCAGTGTTCCTCGAAGAAAAGTTGCATACCTCTTCAGAGAACTGAATAGTTCAAAATCCTAAACTGAAGAAAAAGGCAGATGGCAAGAGACCTCAGAAGTGAGGGAAGAAACTGGAAGTCAATACTGCCTTTGAGATCCTTGATGACATATATGTAGGTTATTACACTCCAGATGAGGCAACTCATGGTAAGGAAATGAAGAGCGCAAGGTGCACATACAGAGAATTGAACGAAGATGGGCACGGGAATGGAGGGAATACAGATATGTAACTCCAAAGTACATGAAGAAATTCACACTTCACCCTCCTTGCCCAAGACCTCCGTTGGCACCTGGCCAAATTGCTGATCCCACCAGCATCAAGCGCGGTGAAGACTATGCTGATTAATGGGCCAAGCGGCAAGCCAAGTTGGCTAAACAGGCCAAAGAAGCAGTGCGGAAATTCAACGGAGACTCAACTACTGCCGATGTTGAGGCCTCAACCAGCAAGAAGGCTATGCCTAAGAAGCCTGCTCGAAAACTACCTTCTTCAACAGTGCCGTCACCGCCAAGCTCAGCAATGCCCTCACGGCCAAGCTCATCGGTGCCCTCACGGCACATTCCTCAAGCTGCTCCAGTTCCTTGGGTTGCAAAACCCTCAGCTCCTCCAACAAAGTCCTCGGCACCTGTGAATCTCGCCTCTTGCCAAAGGACCACAGGCATCTCAATTGCCTCAGGAGCATCTGCAAGCTCTTCAGCTCCTCCTCTGTCTTCAACAGGCCCCACTTTGCTGAACACCAAGGCCACTGCTGGACGAGGCACTAGACCAAGTCCTCACAAGAAGCAAGTTGCCTTCCAAGTACCGTGAGATGATGACGAAGCTGATGATGAAGAATTAGCTGAAATCATTAAAGACAGACATCAAAGGGCCGCTAGAACCAAGGGCAGCGCTATGCCACTCATGTTGGATCCAAAGAAGATCCTAGACTTCATTGACCTCTGGCACACGGACCCAAACACTCGCCTGCTAGAGTTAAACCTCACACCATGTCAAAGTCATATGTTGACGACTTTCATTGCCGAAGAAAAATGGAAATTTGAGATAGCCAGGTCTGTGAAGAAAGCCTAGTACAAGAAACAACACTTTCTGAAGGACAATGTTCTCATGCTATCGCCTAAACAACTTATCGTGCTGCAATCTGAGATCAAGAAGCTAAGTGATGAATTTGACGCCTACAAGGCAGAATGGCTGGGAGCCAAAGTCAGATTCATTAAAATGGCGAAGGGATTTACACCCAATGTTGCTGCTCCAACGCACATTGAAATTCCTCAGGCTGAAGCATCTGCACAGCCAACTGAAGAACATGCCAGCACCGCTGGTGAAAATCAGGTTGCTGATGAAACTTAAAGCACCAGGGCTGATGAAGCTATTCCAGTCGCTGAAGAAATTGCCAGGGCAACCTCTAGTGTTGCGCCTGAAGTAGAAGATAGGCCAGCTGAAGCATCTGAAGCTGCGCCTGAAGACACTGAACAAGTCAGGACAACTGCATCAGTTGTGTCTGAAGAAATTGCACCAATTTCCTCTGCTCCTGCTGCACCAACGCCAACACCAAGTCCTATTCTTCCTTCTGCATTAGAAGTGAAGAAAACAAAGGCTGTGGAGCGAGCTGCACTGAAGAAAAGGAAAGCATCTGCTTCCTTAGAGTCTTCTTCTCCCAAGAAGGCGAAGACTTTGACCAATTCATTTGAAAATCCAATTGATGATGTTCTTCTTTCAACCATGCATTCAAAGGAAATCCTTCCTTTTGGTGAAGATTATGTGTTTCCAAGTGAAACAGATGAAGAAGATCCTTCTGCTGCTTCGATAGAGCAGATGGATGAAGAAATTGAAGTGGACACTATCACTTTAACCCCTCTGGTGTAAGCGCCCATGCCTCAGTTCACGACTGAAGAGGCAGGCGTTGAAGAAATGGATGCAGAAGAAGAAGATGTGGACATTGAGTGCACCACTCCTGTGCTGAATGATGACTATTGGGAAAGTCATCACCCCGATTCCTCCATGTTCACTCCACTGCAACATATTCCTCAGTCCCTAGTCCAGACTGAAGAAATTCATACGGGCTCTGATGAACCTCAAGCACCTCTTCTTACCATGCCCGAAGAAATTCCAGCCACTAGTGCTGATGATAAAAGTGGTGAAGATATGGAGACCTAGGCTGCCACTGAAGCAGAAACTGAAATTCCTCAGCGTGCATCTCCTGATACTTTGATTCCTGAGGCTATGAAGACATTGACTGAGACTCCTCAGCCCAAGCCAAAGAATCCATTCTCGAAGACGCTGAAATTCAAAGCTGATGACTTCTTCCACGAGCATGTGTTCTTCACAGAATACAACCCATATGACTCTGCTCGTCTTTTAAGGAAGCATTTCTGGACCGCCAGCCTAGTAAACTTCTATTCTTCACTACTTTTTATAAGGACAAAGTCTTTGACCATGAGCATATTCCTCATGTGGATATGGAATCGCTGTCGTGCTTCACACCAGTCCTTAGTGTTCTTCATGACACTGGGTTGCTCAACTTCTGCACCGATATATGTGATTGGAATGAAGAACTAATTCTTCAGTTCTACGCGATGCTGCACATCACCGGAAATGTTGAAGATGTAAATTCTTGGGTGCTGGACTGGATGACAAAGAACACTCACTTCAAAGCACATAAAGTCACTGAAGCCTGGTCAAGCCCCAAGGACCAAATTCCTCATGAAGGAATTGATATATGTGCCACGGACTGTCTATCGCATTCTGACCAAGACACTGAGTCCAATCAAAGGCCACGGCTCGAATGAAAAAGAAGAAGTCATTGGCATCATGAAGAATCTGTTGTTCAATATAATGCATGGTATTCCAATAAACTACCATGACTTCTTCATGCCGACTATGGCAAATGTTGCATTGTATCCTTTTGAATTGAAGCCTTATGCTCCCTGGATTATGAGATTCCTCAGATCAAGGTCTTCAATCAATTACAAGGCTGACACACTCAACCATGGCAGCTACTTGCCCTCCATTGAAGTCCTCAAGCGGAGGTTTTCCTGAGCTAATGAAAAGGGCAAGGCCACTGCTGTCATTGACAAAGGTGTTCGTGCATTGGATGGAAAGTTCCGCAAAGCTGCATCTTACTCCATCAATGACGACTCTGCCACTCATGACTCTGCCACCAATGCTTCAAAGCAAAATCCTCAAGGCACAGCTCCAAGGGTGATGACTGATCATGAGCTACTCCTCAGTCTTCATCAGAAGGTCGATTGCAACCACAAATGGGTCAAGCATCAGTTTGGTTCAATTCTTCACAACATGACTGCTACACACAATTCAGTGAAGAAGAACCACCACTACCTCCATGAAGTATTTGATCGCACCTGGGCTGTTCTGTTTCATCTCTACGGTGAAGAAGATCTTAAGCAGATGGGCTTCAAGCAGGACTTTGACTGGTCTGAGCCGCCGACGAAGAAATTCAAGAAAGTAAAGGTTCCTTCCTTGGTGGCCAGCTCATTTTCTTCATCGCGCGACACTGATGAAAATGAAGATTTGGACGACACTGCGGCAGGCCGTACTCCAACAACCGACCCCAACAACACTGGTGCTCCTCCATCAACCTCGTGATGATATTCTTCGGGAGCGTTAGTCCTCACTTTTCGTCCCTTTTTGGTCATTTGATGACAAAGGGGGAGAAATTTGAGTTAGTCTTCAAGCGGGTCTATTTATATGGGTGTTTTTTTGTTAAGTTGCAACTCTCGCTCTTCTGAAGTGTTTGTTGGATCAAGTTGTAAACTTAAGTCTGATGGTGCTTGATACTTTTGCTTTGTTTTTCGGCATGCTATTTCCTCATATAAGTTATGCAGACATGCTGAATTACATCAGTCACCATATTTCATCATGCATTTCAAATTCTTCATTCGATATGTTAAATGCGTGTATGAATTACAAGATATAGGGGGAGATCTCCATGATTCTACTCTTCAAATGTGCATTACTTCAAAAGCAAATTCCTCACTATGCACATCTTCAGGGGGAGTTCTTCTATATCTTGCAATCGAATTCCTCAATATTGAGCACTTTCAGTTAATATGTTTATCCCTATTGAAAACTTAACCTATTTGTCATCAGTCACCAAAAAGGGGGAGATTGTAAGTGCATCTAGTGCCCCTTAGTGATTTTGGTGTATTTAAGACTTATAGGTTAAGGGACTAATATGTTTTTGAGTGTACACAGGCTTTATAAGTCGATGAGGAGTTTGATATTTATGATGAATGTCGACCCCTAAAAATGAATGTCTTCAGCTGAAGACTTTGGTTCTCCTGAAGACTTTGAAAGTGAAGAAATTGGTGTGACCTTGAAGACTTGGATATTCATGAGAGGATTATGAAGCGTGAAGACTTTCGTTTTCGTAGTTTCATTTTCTCTTTCTTGAGTCATAGAAACCACCGTACTGTTAGAGGGGGTCGAGGTAATACTAAGGAAACTGATTTCCAAGTGATGCTCATCTAAAAATCCTACACCTACACAATCCTTTCGAGTAAAGCCATTGGAAATCTCATATCAGTTCAGTCAATTTCTTCAGTGACAGAGACGAAGATCTTCTGGTCTCTGAGGAATTTGTTCTGACTGAGGAGTTAGGAATTCACCAGTGCGGATTGCCTACACAGTGAGGAACATGATAGCCCTGAGGAATTCGAACCTCATATCCGACGGTTGTTGTGCTATGCGCGAGCTGTCCAAAATATCCTACCACCTAATAGTCATATCATTGAAGGGCATTTATGTCCTATCATGTCGGGCTGCTCCCTAGGCTATAAATAGCCACCCCCTACAACCACTAGGTGGTTGGCTGCTCCGAGAGAAACTGACACTTGTCAATTGAGAGCATCCCATCCTCCGAGGACTTTGAGCGAACATCATCAAGTGAGGAAAACCCAAATCCCAAACCCAAACACCTACAAACCCAAAATGATTGAGCATCACTGAAGAGATTGTTCCTGTGTGGAACTGACGCTTGTTGATAATCCCCAAGTGCAGGGAATCATCGTAGCAATGTCCAAAGGTGGAAGTGATAAGTATGGAGTGTCGAACCCACAAGGAGCTAAAGGTAAGATCAATATTCTCTCAAGTCCTATCTGCCACTGATACGACTCTACGTACACCGAACGTTTGCTTCCAACTAGAAACAAGAAATAAAACTACGTTGTGGGTATGAAGAGGATAACTTTGCATGGTATCGGAGAGCTAAAATATAAAAGTAGGTGCTCTTATCATAAAGTTAGAATATATTACTAAATATTATAAATAGCGAGTGTGGAATAATGATGGGTTGGTGTGCGGAATTATCCTAGGCAATTGTTAACAAGACCGGTAGTCGTCATTGCAATTTCATATGAGGGAGATGCATAAGCTAACATACTTTCTCTTCTTGGATCATATGCACCTATGATTGGAACTCTAGCAAGCATCTGCAACTACTAAAGATCATTAAGATAAAACCCAACCATAGCATTAACATATCAAGTCCCCTTTATCCCATACGCAACAACCCCCATACTTGGGTTTATGCTTCTGTCACTCAAGCAACCCACTATAAGCGAATCATGAACGTATTGCAACACCCTACAGTAGGAATCCCTCACGTATCTACCCCACGCTACTGCTCCCCGACAACGGCGCCAGAAAAGAGCTTGATAATCCCCAAGTGCAGGGAATCATCATAGCAATTCCCAAAGGTGGAAGTGATAAGTATGGAGTGTCCAACCCACAAGGAGCTAAATTTAATATCAATATTCTCTCAAGTCTTATCTACCACTGATACGACTCTACGTACACCGAACGTTTGCTTCCAACTAGAAACGAGAAATAAAACTACGTTGTGGGTATGAAGAGGATAACTTTGCATGGTATCGGAGAGCTAAAATATAAAAGTAGGTGCTCTTATAATAAAGTTAGAATATATTACTAAATATTATAAATAGCGAGTGTGGAATAATGATGGGTTGGTGTGCGGAATTATCCTAGGCAATTGTTAACAAGACCGGTAGTCGTCATTGCAATTTCATATGAGGGAGAGGCATAAGCTAACATACTTTCTCTTCTTGGATCATATGCACTTATGATTGGAACTCTAGCAAGCATCCGCAACTACTTAAGATCATTAAGGTAAAACCCAACCATAGCATTAACATATCAAGTCCCCTTTATGCTTCTGTCACTCAAGCAACCCACTATAAGCGAATCATGAATGTATTGCAACACCCTACAGCAGGAATCCCTCATGCTTGCGCGACATGGAGGGCATAATAGGACAGCACCAAAATAAAACATACAACTCATACCGATCTAGATCATCAATCAACTCAAAGACAAAGGATATCTACTCAAAACATCATAGGATGGCAACACATCATTGGATCATAACATGTGGCATAAAGCACCATGTTCAAGTAGGGATTACAGAGGGGTGCGGGAGAGTGGTCCGCGTAAAATAGATGAGGATGGTGATGATGATGGTGATGTTGATGAAGACGATCACCACAGCGATGATTCCCCTCCCGATGGCACTTCGGCGCCACCGAGAGAGAGGAGGAGAGGTTCTCCCCCTTGTGCTTCCTCCTCCATGGCCTCCCCCTGGTTGGGGAGAGGTTTTCCCTCTAGATCTTGGCCTTCATGGTGATGATGATCCCTTTGGGATCCTCCTACATGGCCTCCGGTGATGATGGCCCCCTCCGGCAGGGTGCTAGAGAGGGCCTAGATTGATTTCTCGTGGCTAAAGAGGCTTACGATGGCGGAACTTCCGATCTAGGTTATTTCCCGAAGGTTTCTATATTTATAGGAGAGGTTGGCATTGATTTCACGTCAGGGGGGTCTCTGGATTGTCCACGAGGCAGGGGGGCGCGCCCTAGGGGGGTGGGCATGCCCCCCACCCTCGTGGGAAGCCCGAGACTCTTCTGGTCCTACTCTTTCACTCCAGGGGCTTCTTTTGGTCCATAAAAATTCATCAAAAATTGGCATGTCAATTGGACTCCGTTTGGTATTCCTTTTCTGTAAAACTCAAAAACATGGTGAAAACAGAAACTGGCACTGGGCTCTAGGTTAATAGCTTAGTCCCAAAAATCATATAAAATAGCATATAAATGCATATAAAACATCCTAGATGCATAATATAATAGAATGAATACTTCATAAATTATAGATACGTTGGAGACTTATCAGCATCCCCAAGCTTAATTCCTGCTCATCCTCGAGTAGGTAAATGACAAAAGAAATAATTTATGAAGTGTGAATGCTAGTAAGTGCAGAAGTTTGATCAATGATAGTTCCAATCACTTTTTCTAGCATCATTATATATCATAACAGTAGCTCAACTCATAAAACTTCTCATGATCAAGTAACAAGCTATTCACCTGTTAAAGTATAGATCATAAACTTTCTTGAAACTAACAAACTATATTCATAGTCATCAAACAATTGAAATTCATATTATTTTCAGGAAGGGTCTATGTCAGAGCTTTGATTTAGAAAACTCCACATACTCAACTATCATTTAATCTTTCACAATTGCTAACACTCATGTGATATTTATGGTTCAAAGTTTTAATCGGACACAGAGAAAGATAGGGGCTTATAGTTTCGCCTCCCAACCTTTTACCTCAAGGGTAATGTCAACAATAATAGTTCATGATAACTTACATCCAATTGGATATATATATCAGGATCTTTCCAACACAATGTGCTTGCCAAAGGATAAAATGTAAAAAGGAAAGGTGAAGATCACCATGACTCTTGTATAAGGTATAAGACAAGAATTAAAAGATAGGCCCTTCATAGAGGAAATCAGAGGTTGCCATGTGCTTTTAAGGTTGGATGCACAAAATCTTAATGCAAAAGAACGTCACACAATATTGCCTCTTCTGATAGAGACCTTTATTATGCAGTCTGTTGCTTTTATTTCTTCCCTATCACAAGTTCGTATAAAGCTTATTTTCTTCGCACTAATAGATCATACATATTTAGAGAGCAATTTTTATTGCATGCACCGATGACAACTTACTTGAAGGATCTTACTCAATCCATAGGTAGGTATGGTGGACTCTCATGGCAAAACTAGTTTAAGGGATATTCGGAAGCACAAGTAGTATCTCTACTTGGTGCAAAGAATTTGGCTAGCATGAGGGGGAAAGGCAAGCTCAGCATGTTGGATGATCCATGACAACATACTTTATTTCGGATATAAGAAAACATAACCCATTACGTTTTCTTCCTTGTCCAACATCAACCTTTTAGCATGTCATATTTTAATGAGTGCTCACAATTACAAAAGATGTCCAAGATAGTATATTTATATGTGAAATCTCTCTTCCTTCAATATTCTTTCATGAATTGTTCAAGTGACCAATTCAGCGTTTGCTAACTTTCGATAAGTTTACTACCAATACTTATTACGTGTGAAGTCATTACTCCCCATGGTATAAGCATATGAAACATATATAAATTAAGATTTATGATATTCAATTCATTCAACCATTTACTCATAGGATATACGTGAAGCATGTGAGCAAATAACAAACTACTCCAAAAGATATAAGTGAAGAACAATGAGTAGTCAAATAATTAACTAGCCACGGGAGAATTCTTTTTTATTCAAGATTTCAGATCCAATGATTTTATTCAAATAGCAAGTAAATATGAAGATACGCTCCAATCAAAACACATATCATGTGAGGAATAAAAATATAGCTCCAAGTAAGGTATACCGATAGTTTTGAAGACGAAAGAGGGGATGCCTTCCGGGGCATCCCCAAGCTTAGGCGCTTGAGTCTTCCTTGAATATTACCTTGCGGTGCCTTGGGTATCCCCAAGCTTAGGGTCTTTCCACTCCTTATTCTACTCATATCGATATCTCACCCAAAGCTTGAAAACTTCAATCACACAACACTTAACGGAACTTCATAAGATGGGTTAGTATGATAAAGAGTAAACCATTCACTTTAGTACTGTCAAAGACAAGGTTCATAATTGTTCTCACAGAATTCCTACTGTACCATATCATTTGTCGTGGTGGGCGCACGACAGATGCCAAGGGATGGCTAAAGAGAGGAGGAGGCTCGAGGGCGGTGGTGGGCTCCAGAGGCGAGGATGGCCTGAGCGGGCGTGGGACGCCGGACATACCCAGGTTTGGGGCTCTCCGGAGAGATAATACCCTTAGTCCTGCCGAGTGTAGTTTGATGTTTGATAGTACAATGTCGCTCCTGGAGCTGTATGGGAGATAAAGGGAGCTCGCCGAGGCTTGGGCTGTCCCTTCTCCCTGGGGTGGCTGTTTTCGGTGGCTAGCTGCTTACTTGCTCCGGTTCTCTACATACATCACATATCATCTGTCGTGTGCCCATATATGCGTGGGCTCCTGGGGGGTTTTATAGACCAACCCCCCAGGGATACAATGGTAATATTGCGAGTCGGTGGATCCGGGTTATCGATGTCCGGGAACCCGGGCTGGGTCCCACCGGGGGCCCGTGGTTCGCTGGGTTCCGCTAGGTGCAGCCCCCGCATGCCTAAGGGGACTGTGCACCATCTTGTCGATTGTCAGGGTGAGGCCGAGTTGAGTCGTGTACAATGGTGCTCCATCAGGTCACTGCTTGCTGTCGTCAGCGGCGAGGGCAGGGGCACTATTGCCACGCCCGCCCTGGTCAGCGGGCAGGTGAGGGGCACTGTTGCCATGCTTTGGCTGACCATAGGCATGGGTGAGGGCACTGTTGTCTTGATCATCAGTGATTGAAGTCTCGTCCCATCATACGGCATGGATAGGACAGGAGCTGACCCATGGCTGGATTGCGGAGCATGCTACGGGTGGGGCCAGCTTGTTGGGGAAGCCTTGGTTGCGCCGGGTTCGGCTGTCTTGTGCCAGTTGTTGAGGCCGGGTCGACGTGCCTCGTTGGGTTGGAGAGCTTGGCCGAGTTGCGGGCCTTGCCGGGTCGAGCGACCCGGCCAGGCGTGTGCCAGTTTGAGGGGCGATGCACGCCCTGCTGTTTTTGAAAAGGATTCGGGTTCCGTTGCCTGCCCGGGCTTCATCCCCCCGACAGTAGTCCCCAAAGCTGTGAAGGTCCGCTGCCTTTGGATGAGTGGGCCTTCACAGTTTCCCCCTTGAGCAAGGCGAATTTTGCAAGCGCCGGGACTGGCAACACCCACTATGTGCCGGTTTTCTTGGAAACTGGATCGTGGCTCCCCAACGGTGACGGGAACTGAGGAGTCCGTCGAATCTTGGGGCAATCCCTCGGTTTTCGCGTGGGTGCCACATGGTGCCCGGGAGTCGGAGGGGCCTGACGGTCCACGCACGTGACGGGACTGGGCGACGGGCTGGGGCCCGCCATCGCGCACCCTTGGCCCATGCGTGCGGATTTATTGCGGCGTCTGGGGGCCGATTGCCCTTCCCCAGACAGTTACTGCGTGTGTACATGCACACTTATTGCGGGGTAGTGGAAAGGGTGCGTGCAGACGATCCCACTTCCCCCATGTTCAAACCGAGGGATATAAATTGGAGAGCAGGGGCGGCAGACATCATTCTCGCTCGCGCCTTCCTACCCCTTGCTTCTCACCCTGCTCTTTGCAACCGACGCACTGCGGCGCCTGCTGCCCCGAGCAGAACTCTGTCGTCCGTCTTCTCTCTTCTTCCTCCGCTCATGGCCCTTCCGTCGGGCTCTTGGATGGGCTTGAATGTCACTGTCGAGGACATCGCCCATCTTCGAGCGTCGTGGCGCCTGCCGCGGGAGACGGATGTCGTCGTTCGTCTGCCGCGCGGCGAGCAAAGGCCGCAGCCCGAGGAGTCAGAGCGCGTGGTCTTCCTCACTCACTTCGAGTGCGGATTCGGGCTGCCGACGAGAACCTTCTTCCGCATGTTCCTGGAGTTCATCAGGCTTCAGCCGCATCATCTTGGCACCAGCGCAATCATCCAGCTCTCTGGCTTCGTCACCCTCTACGAGGGGTACCTGGGGGTCGAGCCCACGATCGACCTCTGGGCGCGCTTCTTCTCCCGGAAGCAGCAGGGCCCGTTGGTCGGAGAGTTCGTCGACTGTGGCGCCGCCGTCATCTCAAAGCGGTCGGGGGCGGACTTCCCCAAGATCCTGCTCGAGGATTCTGCCAAGAAATGGCAGAACTCCGTCTTCTACGTCCGCAACCTGGGTGCGGACCACATCAACCTTCCGCCCTTCGCCATCATGCCGCCGCGGGCGAAGATGAACTGGGGCTACTCGCTCAGGCGCCCGCCGCAGGAGATTCTCAATCTCTGTGAGCGGGTGACGGTAATGAAGACGCGGGAGGGGCTCTCCGGCAATGACATCATCGCCGCATTCATCATGCGCCGGGTCCTACCGCTGCAGAGGCGCTCCTGCCTCATCGGCGAGATGGTGGGCCTTCAAGACCCAAACCGCATGGGGTCGGCGCGGCTGACGGCGGAGCAGATCGCGCGCCGCATGAACGACATCTCCAAGGCCAACCTTGGGGAGGACTGGCAGTTCAGCATGGTGTTGTACAGCGAGTCGAACCCCGCGCCGCAGGTGAGTGTCTGGTCGCCTTTCTTTGCTATTGCGCACCTTTTCATCTGCCCTGACGCGACGCGGGAGGTGCTTCTGAACGCGAGCCGGCATCCTTACGCCCGGGCTCTGTCGCAGGTGGCGCCGGTGGCACCAGAGGGGCCCGCGGCATGAGGCGGGGAGGAGGAAGCTGCAGTCGACGCCGGTGTTGGGCGTCACGCGGGTAAGTCTTGTTGTTTTCTTCTTGTGCCTTGAGTTGTTGACCGAGGTACGGTACGGGCGATGTTGACGCCGGTTGTTGGAGCAGTGGCACTGGGCAGGGGAGGCGGCGACGTGGGCGGAGCCGGGTCATCGTGTGGGGCGGTGCCGAGCCGCCTGCACGGGAAGGACAGTGTCGCGCCGCGGCCCCGAGGCCCGAAGCGCACGGCGGACCTGCCCGAGGCCGGAAGGCCGGCTAAGAAGAGGCGCAGCGGGAGGCCAACTCTGGTCCTAGTCCTATTGGGGTAAGCTTCATTTCTTGTGCGCGTCCGGGCTTATCACGCCGGCCTTGTTTCTTCTTGCTCATTCTGTATTCTTCAGGTCGCCGATCGCGTTGGCGAGGGCGGCGGCGGACGTCGCGACCGCCGAAGAGACCGCATTCCGCAGGAGCTGGTCCGACCTTGTCGACCAGGGCAAGGTGGAGGGGTGGGCCAACTCAGACCTCGGCCTGGACCCGAACGATGCCGAGGGCTTTTGCCTAGCGTGACAAGAATAGGGCCGAGGCGGAGCTGGAGGCGGCGGCGTTCTAGGCTTGGACCAACACGGCGGCGGCATGGGCGCGAGCCGGTGCGGAGCCGGCCTGGCGCGAGATGCTGGCGGGCATGGTGGTGGCGGCGGCGGTCTTCGAGCCGTCGTCAATGAGGGAGCGCGGCCGCGAGGGCCGGGCTGAGGTGGTAGTCCTTGACCGGGAGATCGTGGACGTGGAGGACGACACCCCGCCGTGGGTCAATGTTGTCGAGCGAGCGAGGGCTGATGGCGGTGGAGGCGGCGCCGTCTTGGAGGAGGTGCTACGGATGGTGGCGCGCGAGGCGCCGCCGATGATGGAGGAGGCACCGCGAGGCGCCGCCGAGTCGGAGGCGGCAACGCAGGGAGTCCCGGCGTCTGGGTTGCCGACGGCACCGGAGCGGTCGTCAGAGGAGGTGTCGGCCGAGTCGGGAGCGACTAGCAGGGAGCCCGCCTTGGCGATCTAGCAGGGAGGACGCTGGACTGCCGCGCCGCAGCCGGCGTGGGGGGGGGGGGGGGGCGCTGCTGTCTTCGGGCCTCAGACCGAGGTGGAGCGGCTCAAGGCCTTGGCCCAAGCTGAGGTGGAGCGAACGTGCGACCTAGAGCGCGCCATTCTGGTAAGCTTCTTCTTCTTCATGATTTCTCCTTTGTGGGTGCGCGCTAGCGCACCCACTGGGTGTAACCCCCGAGATTCGGGCCAACTACGCAGTAGTTGGGTCGAATCTTTGGAGTGTTGACCTTGTATTCAATTCTGCTCTCTTCAGCAACTCGATGCCTACCGGGTCGGCGCCTTCAACTGTCTCCTGGGCAAGTACCGGGAGCTCAAGGAGGAGCTTCGCGTCGCTGCAGGTATCTTCGAGCTCTCTTCTAGTGGGGGTGTGCTAGCACCCACTGGGTGTAGCCCCCGAGATTCGGGCCAACTGTGTAACAGTTGGGCCAAATCTTAAATCTTGCTTTCTTGTTTGCTGAACTCTTCTTTTTCGCAGCCGAGGTGCTGTCCTGGCGGACTCGTCTGATCTGGGCTGGTCACCACTATGACCGGCTCATTGCTGACACCGGCCGCCTTGGCGTCGAGGCGGCGAAGGCGAGGGCGGAGGCGGTCGAGGCGGCGAAGGCGAAGGCGACGAGGCCAACCAGCTACACGGGTAGCTGGTGGGTCACAAGAGCCGCCTTGAGGCCGAGGTGGAGCTCCTTAAGGCGGAAGCCACCAAGGCGATGGAGGTGCGGTAGGCCCTGGTCGAGGCGGACCAGCAACGTGGCCGGCTGGCCGGCGACCAGGGCCGGCTCCAAGCTGAGGTGGGTCGCCTGCGGCAGCAGGCTACCGCGGCTAAGGAGGCCCGGCAGAACGAGGCCCGTCGTCGCGAGGCGGCCGAGAAGGCGGCCAATGACAAGGACGCAGAACTCAAGGCGGCCCTTGCCAGAGCGACTGATCTGGAGAAGGCGCTCAAGGAGCGTGACTGCGCCTATGAACGTGACCGGCGTGGTCCGTTGCTCGAAGCGCAGCACCTAGAAGAGTCCTTCTCCAGTAAGTGCTTTTCTTGTGTATGGCTGAGTAGGGGTCCGATCTTTCTTCCTTGTTGTTCTTCTTCTGATATGCTTCGTCTTTTGTGTTAGGGACCTTCCCGGAGACACAGCGGCTGGCGGAGGAAGCCGTCCGCTTTCAGCGCGATCTGACCGGAGCCGTTGGATCCGGAACAGACCCGCGGGTGGCGTGGACCTTCCCGGAGATCATCACCGCCGTTGAGGCCCGCTTGCGGGTCTTGGGGACGCAGATGGAGGGGCTGTCCCAGGCCGGAACCGCGATGATGGCGGCCGTCTAGCCGGACTCCGTCCAGCCGAGCAGCTTTACGCGCCTGGCATTTTGGTTGGAGATGGGGCCGGACCGTCTTGGCGAGTGGCGAGTCTCCACCGCTCGTGCCGATGCTGAGATGGTGCTCCGGTTCGCACTATCGTGGCATCCTGACATTCAGCTGGACACGCTGATGGGCCAGCGACCGGCTCGGAGCAGTTGGTGCAGGAGCAAGTCGGCCGGATTGCCTCCCGGGCTAGCTACATCGCCGAGTTCACCTTCCACGACGAGTTCCATCCGGAGTGGACGGAAGACGGCAGGGTCGTGGATGGCGACGACTACGGCTTGCTTCTCCACAGTCCGGAGGGGAGCTCAGAGGAGACGGGCGTCTTCCGCGACGAGGATGCTGAGGGAGACATTGGTGCCTCTCTGGACCCGGAGGCCGCCAGGGGAGAGCTGTCGATGCCGCGACGCGGTGCTGGAGATGCCTGAGACATTCTTGGTAGAATTTTTTAAGTAGCAGGTCCACCCACCCACTGGGGGTTTTAGGGTGTAAGGAACTCGGGTCGTGGGCATTTTATATATTTATGTGTAAATTTCATGAGTGTTTTTGCTTTTGCCTTCCGTTTTTTGGATTGTTTTCCTGCGTTTCTCCTTTCTGAAACCTCCCCCTCCCCCCCGCGAGTCAGACGGCCGAGGCTCCGGTCCATGACAAGGAGTTCGTTTCTTCGAGAGGAGCGTGCAGGACTTGGGTCCTTCAAAATGTTGAGCGCGAGCAAAACACCCACTGGGCCGGCTTGCGGCAACCCGGCGAAGCCTGTTGGCGAGCAGCCAGTCGTGCGACTATTTACTTTCTATGTGATGGCCCAGGTTGATCGACCCGGCGGCCTTTGACTTGGCGTTTCAAGCATGAAGGAGCTTTGGCCCATTGTGCTTACCGGTCGACAGTCGAAGACGGATCTGTGGCTTTTAGGCAAAGTGGGGGACCGCGGCAACCTTATTGTATCAGGAATCACCAAGTACGGCGGTGGGGTGGCGATCGAGCCGGCCAGCGCCCGAGCCCCCGGGTCGAGCTGGTCGAACCGGTGGCCGGGTTCAGTGGCATGGTGATGCGAGAATGTAGGAACACAATAACTTGATCGACAAAAGGCAGCCCCCGAGCCTCGTTCGGGAACCCCATAGTTTCATGCGTTTACAAAAGGCAATGATACATACACACGTGCGGCTAACTGTAAAATGGACGGAGGAGTTCCGCATTCCACGGCCGAGTCCTTTCTTCGCCGGCGGTGTCTCTCTTGCGCTTCTTTGATCTTCGTGCGTCGATGAGGTAGTAGGCGTTGCGATCGCGCAAGACACTGCTCATGATGAATGGGCCCTCCCATGGAGGGGACAACTTGTGCTGGCCTGCTTGCTCTTGGACGAGTCGGAGGACGAGGTCGCCCTCAGGGAATGCGAGGGGCTTGATCTTCTTACTGTGGTAGTGCCTCAGGCCTTGCTGGTAGATGGCCGAACGGCTGAGCGCCAGGAGGCGCGCTTCTTTGAGCAGGTCGACGCCATCTTCGCGGGCTTCTCTGGCTTCGGCTTCGGTGTACATCGCGACGCGCGGCGAGTCAAACTCGACGTTGGTCGAGATGACGGCTTTGTCTCCATAAACAAGGTAGAACAGGGTGAACCCGGTCGACCGATTCAGCATGATGCGGAGACTCCGGAGGACAGCCGATAACTCATCGAGCCAGCTGCCGGGAGAGCTGATAAGTGGCTGGACGAGTCGCGGCTTGACGCCGGACAGGATGAGTCTGTTGGCCCGCTCGAACTGCCCGTTGGACTGCGGATGCGCAACGGAGGCCAGGTCGAGGCGGATGCCGGAGACGGAGCAGTATTGCTCGAGCGCGCCCTTGGCGAAGTTGCTGCCGTTGTCCGTGATGATGTTGTTCGGCATGCCGTAGCGAACCGCTATGTCCTTGATGAACTGGACAGATGTTGGCCCATCTAGTTTCTTGATTGGCCGAGCCTCGATCCACTTGGTGAACTTGTCCACTGCTACCAGCAGGTGCGTCATGCCGCCTTGAGCGGTTTTGAAGGGTCCTACCATGTCGAGTCCCCAGACCGTGAAGGGCCAGGCGATCGGTATGGTGCAGAGTGCTGACGCTGGTTGGTGGCTGCATTTGCTGAAGCGCTGGCACCCCTCACATTTGAGAACGAGTGACTCGGCATCCTCGAGGGTCATGGGCTAGTAAAAACCATGGCGGAACGCCTTGGCCACCAGGGATTGTGACGCGGCGTGGTGCCTGCATTCACACTGGTGTATGTCGAGGAGGATGTCGATGCCCTGATCCTACTCAATGCAGCGCTGGAACATGCTGGTGGAGCTGTGCTTGACGAGCTCGTTGTTGATGATGCTGTAGGAGGACGCCCGGCGCTGCACTTGCCGGGCCTCGATTTCATCCATGGGGAGAACACCGTTCTCCAGGAACTCTGATATTGGGAGGGCCCATGATGGAGCTGTAACCACAGCGAAGATGGCCACTAGGGTGGGTTCTGGGTCGGCAGCCCCCGAGCCAGGTTGAGCAGCCCCCGGGCCGGGTTGAGCAGCCACTGGGTTGGGAACGGCGGCGGCCGGGTCCGGGGTGATGTCGGCCGGATCGAGCTGAGCAGCCCCCGGGCTGGGTTCAGCAGCCCCCGGGCCGGGTTGAGGCGCGGCCGCGTTGTCTGGAACGTGGATGGACTCGGAGTCCAGCGACGGCTTGACAAACGGCTTGCGCAGGTGCTAGAGGGAGACGCCGGACGAGATGGACTGCCGGGACGATGCGATCTTGGCGAGCGTGTCAGCCGCTTCGTTCTCCGCGCGCGGGATGTGGAGGAACTCGCAGCCTTCGAAGGACCCAGTCAGCTTCTGGACGAGGAAGCGGTAGCTTGCCATGTTGGAGTCACGGGCGTCCCACTCGCCAAAGCATTGCTGCACCACAAAGGTCCGAGTCTCCATAGCACAGGATGCGCCGGATGCCGAGTTCCTTGCCAAGCCGGCGACCGTGTATGAGGGCTTCGTACTCGGCGACGTTGTTGGAGGCGACGAAGTGGATCTGGAGCGCGTAGCGAGTCGGTCGCCCTTCAACGATGATAGCACGATGCCAGCCCCCAGGCCGAGTCGCATCTTGGACCCGTCAAAGTGCATGCGCCAATGCGTCAAGTCGGGAGGTGGTGGTAAGTACTGGGTCTCGGTCCAGTCGACGAGGAAGTCTTCCAAGGCATGAGACTTGATTGTGGTGCGAGGCTCGTAGAGGATGGTGTGGCCGGCTAGCTGGAGCGTCCACTTGGCGACCCGTCCAGAGGCATCCCGGCACCCGATGATTTCTCCAATAGGCGTCGTGCTGACGACGGTGACGACGTGCTCTTGGAAGTACTGCTTCAGCTTCTTGGCGGTGAGGTACACGCTGTAACACATCTTCTGGTAGTGCGGGTAGTTCTTCTTGGAGATGGAGAGCACTTCGCTCAGGTAGTAGACTGGGCGCTGGACGGCTTGGATCTTGCCCTTCTCTGGTCGCTCGACCACCAGCACCGTGTTGACCGCCCGCGAGGTCGCGGCTATGTAGAGCAACAGCGGCTCCTTGTCGGTCGGCGCGGCCAGGACTAGTGCGGTGGAGAGCATGCGCTTGAGGTCTTGGAAGGCTTCGTCTGCCTTGTCGTTCCATTCGAACGGGCTCGTCTTCTTCATCAACTAGTACACGGGCAGCACCCTCTCGCCCAGCTGGCTTAGGAACCGGCTGACCAAGGCCGAGCATCCGGTGAACTTCTGGACATCGCGCAGCCGAGCCGGCTTGCGCATGCGCTCGATGGCCTTGATCTTCTCCGGGTTCACCTCGATGCCGCGCTTCGAGATGAGGAAGCCGAGTAGCTTTCCGGCCGGGACACCGAAAACGCATTTTTTCGGGTTAAGCTTGACCTTGTATTTGCGGAGGTTGGCGAATGTTTCCTTCAAGTCGTCGAGGAGCGTGAGGTGCTGGTTGGTCTTCACCATGATGCCGTCCACGTAAACATGGATATTGCGTCCGAGTTGCGGCAACGGGCATTTCTGCACGCAGCATTGGAAGGTGGCGCTTGCGTTCTTCAAGCCGAACGACATGGTGATGTAACAGTATGCCCTAAAGGGCATGATGAAGGACGTCTTCAGGGCGTCAGCCGGCTCCAGCTTGATCTGGTGGTAGCGGGAGTAAGCGTCCAGGAAGGTAAGTAGCTCGCACCCGATGGTCGAATCGATGACTAGGTTGATCCGTGGGAGGGCGAACGGATCCTTGGGACAGGCCTTGTTGAGGCTGGTGTAGTCGATACACATGCGCTAGGTCTTGTTCTTCTTCAGGACGAGGACTGGGTTGGCCAGCCACTCGGGGTGAAATACTTCCATTATGAAGTCGGCCGCCAAAAGCTTGGCAACCTCTTCACCAATGGTTCTTCTCTTCCCTTCGGAAAATCGTCGTAGGGGCTGGCGGACAGGCTTGACGTCCTTGCGGACGTGAAGTTTGTCCTCGGCGTACTTCCTCGGGATACCCGGCATGTCCTTGGGGGTCCATGCGAAGATATCCCGATTCTCACGGAGGACGTCGACGAGCTCGCCTTCCTATTTGCTGTCAAGGCAGGCTCCTACGACGACGTACTTGCTGCAGATGGGGTCTTCCGGGTTCAACTTTACCTTCTTGGTCTCCTTGGAGGGCCTGAAGGCAGCTTCATCGGCCGGGTCCTTGACCGGGATCGATGCGGCTAGGGCTTCGCCTGCCACGGCGATGATCCGGTCAAGCTGGCGCCGCTCCTCGGCTATGACTAGCGACTCGGCCAACTTGACACCGTCTCGGGCGCACTCCAAGGACTTGCGGTAGTCGCCGGTAACGGTTATGAGGCCCTTGGGACCCGGCATCTTTATCTTCAGATACGCATAGTGGGGAACCGCCATGAATCTTGGCAAGCGCGGGCCAGCCCAGCAACGCATGGTACGCGTTGGATAGGTCCACCACCTCGAACCAGATTGGTTCAAGTCGGAAGTGGACGCTGTCACCGAACAGGACGTCGAGCCAGACCCGGCCAATGGGAGAGCAGGAAAGGCCGGGTACGATGCCGTGGAAGATCGTCCGGGTCGGCACCAGGTCCTCGGCCTTGAGACCGAGCCTGGTCATCGTGTCGCGGTAGAGGACGTTGATGCTGCTGCCACCGTCAATGAGGACTCTAGAGAACTTGCGTGTGCGCCGCGCGACCATGGTGGGGTTTAGGACGAGGGCGTAACCACCCGGATTCGGCATCAGTGCCGGGTGATCCTCCCAGGTCCGGGTGATCAAGCGATCCGACCAGTGCATGAATTCTGGCTTGGCCGGGACGACGGTGTTCACCTCCTGCCGAAGGAGGCGGTCGCTGCACTTGTCGTCGCCGAGGCTGGTGAAGACGACATAGGCCGCATTCTAGTCCAGGAAGGCAGCATCACGCATCGCGCCGCCAGCGGGAGGCGGTGGTGGAGGCGGAGGCGGCCGCCCCATGCCTGAAGCCGGGGCCGGAGGGGGCGGGGCGTCGCCCCTCATGATGCGCTTGGTGATGGCGCACTGCCGAAGCGTGTGCATGGACGGCCTTGCGCCGCTGTGGTGCTTGCAGGGAGCATCGAGCATCTCTTCGAAACTCATGGCGGGCTGCCATGCCATCTTGCCGGTCTGCCGACGCTTTGCCGTCGGGTCCGCCGCGGGCTCGGCGGCCGCGACGAGCCGGTTGTCGTGACGCTGTGCCGGCTGGTCGGCCTTGCGCTTCTTGTTCTGGTGATGCTGCTGTCGGCTGCTTTCGCCGGCCGGCTTCGGAGAGGGAACCGGCTTCGCCTTGCCGGCTTCGTCCAGCACCCCTTGGACCTTCATGGCGGAGTCGGCGTTGGCGTATTTGTCCGCCGTTACCATGAGCACGGCCATGGTGGCTGGCTCGGAGCGCAAGAGCTTGTTCTTGAGGAGGGTGCCATCTCAGCACCCATTAACGAAGTACTGGATCGCCTGGACTTCATGGACGCCCTCGCAGCTGTTTCGGAGCTTGGTCTAGCATGCGAGGTACTCGCGACCGGTCTCCATCGGCCCCTGCACGCACATGGCGAGCTGGCTAGGGCGGTCGGGTCGCTTGTAGGTCCCCGTGAAGTTGCAGATGAAGGTCCTTGAATATTAGCTTGGGGTGCCTTGGGTATCCCCAAGCTTAGGGTCTTTCCACTCCTTATTCTCCTCATATCGATATCTCACCCAAAGCTTGAAAACTTCAATCACGCAAAACTTAACGGAACTTCGTGAGATGGGTTAGTATGATAAAGAGTAAACTATTCACTTTGGTACTATCAAAGACAAGGTTCATAATTGTTCTCACAGAATTCCTATTGTACCATATCATTTGTCGTGGTGGGCGCACGGCAAATGCCAAGGGATGGCTAAAGAGAGGAGGAGGCTCGAGGGCGCTGGTGGGCTCCAGAGGCGAGGTTGGCATGAGCGGGCGCGGGATGCCGGGCATACCCAGGTTTGGGGCTCTCCGGAGAGATAATACCCTTAGTCCTGCCGAGTGTAGTTTGATGTTCGATAGTACAATGTCACTCCTAGAGCTGTACGGGAGAGGAAGGGAGCTGGCCGAGGCTTGGGCTGCCCCTTCTCTCTGGGGTGGCTGTTTTCGGTGGCTAGCTCCTTACTTGCTCCTGTTCTCTACATACATCACATATCATCTGTCATGTGCCCATATATGTGTGGGCTCCTGGGGGTTTTATAGACCAACCCCCAAGGGATACAATGGCAATATTGCGAGTTGGTAGGTCCGGGTTGTCAGCATCCGGGAACCTGGGCTGGGTCCCGCCGGGGGCCTGTGGTTCGCCGTGTTCCCGTAGGTGCGGGCCCCGCATGCCTAGGAGGACTGTGCATCGTCTTGTCGATCGTCAGGTTGAGGCCGAGTCGAGTCGTGTATAGTGGCACTCCGTCAGGTCGTCGCTTGCTGTCGTCAGCGGCGAGGGTGGGGGCACTGTTGCCACGCCAGCCCTGGTCAGCGGGCAGGTGAGGGGCACTGTTGCCATGCTCCGGCTGACCATAGGCATGGGTGAGGGCACTGTTGTCTTGGTCATCGGTGATTGATGTCTCGTCCCATCGTATGGCCTGGATGGGATGGGAGCTGACCCGTGGCTGGATTGCGGAGCATGCCATGGGTGGGGCCGGCTTGTTGGGGAAGCCTTGGTTGCACCGGGTTCGGCTGTCTTGTGCCAATTGTTGAGGCCGGGTCGACGTGCCTCGCCAGGTCGGAGAGCTTGGCCGGGTTGCGGGCCTTGCCGGGTCGAGCAACCCGGCCAGGCGCGTGCCGGTTTGAGGGGCGATAGCCCTGCTGTTTTTGAAAAGGATCCGGGTTCCGTCGCCTTCCGGGGTTCATCCCCGTGACATCATTTATACAATTTATATTGAGAAATATAAGCCATAGAAACTAGAAAAGAAGCAAACTATGCAATGAAAACAGAATCTGTCAGAAACAGAACAGTCTGTAATGATCTGAACAGAAACGATACTTCTGCTACTCCAAAAATTATGAAATAAATTGTTGGACGTGAGGAATTTGTCTATTAAGCATCTGAAAACAGAATCAACCTAAAATCACTCTCCAGTAAAAAATGGCATCTATTCTGGTGAGAGCAAAGTTTCTGTTTTTTACAGCAAGATGACATTAACTTTCACCCAAGTCTTCCCAAAGGTCTTACTTGGCACTTTATTGAAAAGAAAGCTATAAAACATGATTACTACAATATCTTAATCATGTTGACACACAAAAACAGTAAAGGTAGATATTGGGTTGTCTCCAAACAAGCGCTTTTCTTTAATGCCTTTTAGCTAGGCATGATGATTTCAATGATGCTCACATAAAGATAAGAATTGTAACATAAAGAGAGCATCATGAAGAATATGACTAGCAAATTTAAACCTAACCCACTTCCTATGCCTAGGGATTTCGTGAGCACACAATTTAAAGGAACAAGAATCAACTAGCATAGGAAGGCAAAACAAGTATAACTTCAAAACTTTAAGCACATAGAGAGGAAACTTGATATTATTGCAACTCCTTCAAGCATATATTCCTCCCTCATAATAGTTTTCAGTAGCATCATGAATGAGTTTAACAATACAACCATCACATAAAGCATTCTTTTCATGGTCTACAAGCATAGAAATTTTGCTACTCTCCATATAAGCAAAACTCTTCTCATTCGGAATAGTGGGATCACTAATTCCTAAAGTTGACACTCTTCCAAACCTGCTTTAGATGATAGTATTATTCATACTCCAAAAGATATAAGTGAATTTCATGGAGAATTCTACAATTAACATAGACTAACCAATATCCAAGCTCAAAATATATAAGTGAAGAACATGAAGTATTATATAAATCAATGAAGGGTTATCTCATACTAGCATGGTTCTTAAAGGAAAAACAAAAACACAAAGGACACAAATCGTGTGAACAAAACAAAAACCAAGGTATACCGATATTTATTGAAGAAGAAAGATGGGATGCAAACTGGGGCATCCCCAAGCTTAGATGCTTGAGTATCCTTTAATATATTTACTTGGGGTGCCTTGGGCATCCCAACACTTGAACTCTTGCCTCTCTTTATTCTTCTCATATTGATAGCTCCTCGATCTTCGAACACTTCATCCACACAAAACTTTAACAAACACTTCATGAGATCCTTTAGTGTAATAAATAAAACTACCACTTTAAGGTACTGTAATGAACTCATTCTTTATTTATATTGGTGTTATACCTACTGTATTCCAACTTATCTATTGTTCATACCCCCAATACTAGCCATAGATTCATCAAAATAAGCAAACAACACGCGAAAAACAGAAGCTGTCAAAAACAGGACAGTCTGTAGTAATCTGGAAGTTTAGTAAGCTTGTGTAACTCCAAAAATTATGAAATAAATATGACAATTTTAAAGATTTGTACATAAGTAATGTGCAAACAGTTTCAGACCCATTTGACCTTCCAGTAAAAAAATGTAAAATCATGCGCTACAGACAAAGTTTCTGTTTTTGTTCTGCACATAGTAAACAAGCAATCTAATCATCCTAAAACCAAAGCTTGGCACATTATTTTTATAATACAATGGATATATACAAGGGTATAATTATTTACATATAAACTTCCATGAAAAATTCTACATTGTTTCCGTGAGCATGAACACAAGTGCTCAAGGTCGACCCTCACTTCTTCAATGCATAACTTTCCAATCACTTCTATTTTTGAAAAACTTTTTTAGGCATGAGAGGCAAGTAAAAAAAATTGTATTTTTATTCTTTAAATTTTTTTGTATGTTTCACCCACAAATAAACAGAAACAAAAAGGAAAAACAAAATCTACTTAGTGAAGAAAGCAAACAAGCAAACATGAGGATATCTACCCCACGCTACTGCTCCCCGACAACGGCGCCAGAAAAGAGCTTGATAATCCCCAAGTGCAGGGAATCATCATAGCAATTCCCAAAGGTGGAAGTGATAAGTATGGAGTGTCCAACCCACAAGGAGCTAAATTTTATATCAATATTCTCTCAAGTCTTATCTACCACTGATACGACTCTACGTACACCGAACGTTTGCTTCCAACTAGAAACGAGAAATAAAACTACGTTGTGGGTATGAAGAGGATAACTTTGCATGGTATCGGAGAGCTAAAATATAAAAGTAGGTGCTCTTATAATAAAGTTAGAATATATTACTAAATATTATAAATAGCGAGTGTGGAATAATGATGGGTTGGTGTGCGGAATTATCCTAGGCAATTGTTAACAAGACCGGTAGTCATCATTGCAATTTCATATGAGGGAGATGCATAAGCTAACATACTTTCTCTTCTTGGATCATATGCACCTATGATTGGAACTCTAGCAAGCATCTGCAACTACTAAAGATCATTAAGATAAAACCCAACCATAGCATTAACATATCAAGTCCCCTTTATCCCATACGCAACAACCCCCATACTTGGGTTTATGCTTCTGTCACTCAAGCAACCCACTATAAGCGAATCATGAACGTATTGCAACACCCTACAGTAGGAATCCCTCACGCTTGCGAGACACGGAGGGCACAATAAGACAGCACCAAAATAAAATATACAACTCATACCGGTCTAGATCATTATAGGATGGCAACACATCATTGGATCATAATATGTGGCATAAAGCACCATGTTCAAGTAGGGATTAAAGCGGGGTGCGGGAGAGTGGACCGCGTAAAATAGATGAGGATGGTGATGATGATGGTGATGTTGATGAAGATGATCACCGCGGTGATGATTCCCCTCCCGATGGCACTCCATCGCCATCGAGAGAGAGGAGGAGAGGTTCTCCCCCTTGTTCTTCCTCCTCCATGGCCTCCCCCCTAGATGGGGAGAGGTTCTCCCCCTTGATCTTGGCCTCCCTCTGGATGGGGAGAGGTTCTCCCTCTGGATGGGGAGAGGTTCTCCCTCTAAACCCTAAACCCTAAACACTACTGGAATCAGCTTCTTTGCCATTCGCCATAGCGGATGGCAAAGGCATAGATCCCGGACGGCAAACTCCTTTGCCATCAGCTAGCGGACGGCAAACTGTCCGACTGAACACGTGCCAGCAAAGGCCTTCTTTGTCATCCGCTTTGCAGAAACGAACAACAAAGGATTGTGCCGTCTGCCATCCGAGGCGAGCAGACGGCAAAGACAACGAACGACAGTGGTGTGGGGTGAGAGCCGTTAGGGGGTTAACGACGCTCTTTGCCGTCCGCTGACAGACGGCAAAGAGCTTAGCTAGGGCATCACTGGGAAGCTGCCATGTGGCCAGCTATGCCGTCTGCTGGCAGACGGCATAGATGGCCCTGTTTGCCAGGCCTATTTGGTCACAATGCCATCTGCTTGCAGACGGCAAATGACCAAATAGGGAGCCAGTGTTCCCAGTTTGCACAGGTGACTGCCACGTGTCCTCTTTGTCGTCTGCTAGCAGACGGCAAAGCTCTTTGTCGTCGGCTAGCGGACGGCAAAGAGGCTATACATCCCCTATTTTTATTTAATACAATTAATTAGACATGGTTTCAAACACAGATAACATGCATACATATCCAACATATCCAACAACATGTCCAACAACATATTTCATCAAATCCAACAACATAGTTCAACAAAGTCCAACATATCCATATATACATAACCAGAAACAAGTTTCCAACAACATATCCATATAGACATACATATCCAAACAAGTTTTCATAAACAACAAGGAAGCACAAGAAGAATAGTACACTCCATGAATCCAAGCTTCCTCATGTAAAGCAAATATGCAAATTGGGAAAGATGAAAGTTAGAAGAAGAAGAATAAGAAGACTAGTTAGAAGAAGAAGAAGAAGAAGAAGAAGATTTTTTCTTGTCTTTCTTTTTCTCCTCTCCTCTTCTTTATCTTCTTCTTCTAACTAAGGTAGGTAAAATGCCATTTTATTGCTAAGCTAGGTAAAAATGCTAAGTGTAGGTCATTTTAGAGCTAAGCTAGGTAAATAGGTCATTTTGGAGCTTAGTAAGGTTATTATGTCATTTTCGAGGAAAATAAGCTAAGTCTTTATCATTTTGGAGGTAACAAAGATTATCATGCCATTTTTTACCTAAGTATGCTAAGTATGTCATAAATGAACTGAATAAGCTAAGTATAGCTCATTTTTTATCTAACTTAGGTAATTATGCCATTTAGGATGAAAATAAGCTAAGTATCCATTTGTAAAGCAAAACATTAGAGAAAACTTACCCTCATCACAACAAATATGATGAAGATCGCAACTAAGGTAACAATTGATCCAACAGCATAATGATACCAAGCCTCATTATCAATGGCATATTTTCTAATTTTGTTAAGCTTCACGCGCATTGCATCCATCTTCAAGCGCATTGCATTCATCTTCATCTTGTGATCATCGATGACATCAGCAACATACAACTCCAATGTCATCTTCTCTTCTTCAATTCTTTTAATTTTTTCTTACAAATACTCATTTTCTTTTTCAACTAAAGTTAACTTCTCGACAAGAGGGTCGGTTTCAAATTTCGGTTCACATACCTCCTAGATTAAAATATCTCTATGTCAACTTGATGGCCATAATTATCATAAATGTGAAATGCAACAAAAAGTTATGAAAGAGAATTTACCACATCCGAATCATAAAGCGGGTGAGGGCCGACGGGGACGGACATCAAGACCATGGCACTATGTATAAGAAACAACCATACAAAGTAAGAAAATTATACATTCCAACTATATAAATCATACAATCATACAGATAACTATATAAATCAAGTACAACATAAAAAATTTAATACCTAATAATCACTATCGGTAATGACGTGCTCATCATCATCATTAATAAATGCATCATCTTCATCACTATCGGTAATGACGTGCTCATCATCATCATTAATAAATGCATCATCATGTGGAAGGCCACCTTTACGTAATCGTTCAAGCATTGATAGGTCATCTATAGCAGTAACTTCTTCTTTTGGCTCAGGGGTGAAGTTGGATTCACTATCGTTGTCTACTTCAATGTTCTGGGGTGGAGTAGAGCGGTTCTTGTAATGTTTTTTGTAAAGACGTGTTTCTTGGAAGTATTATCCTTCGTCATATGTGTCTTGGTTAATGTGAGGTTCATAATCCTCCTCATTGGGGGGAGGTGGTCTAACACGTGGCGGCACTTCATAAACGACATCCCAACCACTGAGATTTGGATCACTTTGACAGGCCCACGGTAGATAGAAAACTTGGGTTGTCTGTTGAGCCGTAATATAGACATCGGGAACATCCAAATGGGTGCTTTGTTTGATTTAGACTAGCCCTATATGTTCATGAGTCCTTCTAGTCTCCCTCGGCTGGAACCAATAACATCTGAAGACTATGACGTTTGGTGGGTTTTCACCATAGAATTGAAGTTCATAAATTGCTTCAACTCTTCCATAATACTCGATACCTCTTTCGTCAATAGTAGAGACACAACAATTTGTAGACTTTTGGTCGGCCATATATAGCTGTTTGCCATAAGTACGAAAGCGATACCCGGTGATGTCGTAATTCTCAAATGAACGAACCTTATAGTCGAAACCATTAGCTACTTGTCTCAATTCGGCATCCATAATCTCTGAATTAGCCTACAAGTTTAATACAAAAGAATTGTTGCATTAGTCACAAATTAGCCAAAGAAATGAAAGGGTCTAATGGAAATTACCGTTTTTTGAACCAAGAGATGAAACCGGGATATTCGCCTCCTTGCTTGGCTAGAAGCTCATACTCTTCGACGGAATCCTTTTGGATCACCGTTCCATATGAGAATATGGCGACGTATTGACTGCATAAAATATCTAGGAATAAGAGTAGTTCAAAGGCATTAGAAGTTGAAAAACAATGTACCAAGATCTTACTCGATGTACGGCCGCACTTCTGTTAGGTTGTTAAAGAGATACCGTGAAATGGTCCGCCATTCTTCAACATCCAATGATACTGGTTTCCAACCACTGGATGGTGCGAGATTCCCTTTGAATAGGCTGAGGTTGGATTGACCCTTTTTAGGGTCATTAGCATTGTACCGAGGCTTCGGATTATGCAAATGACGATTTTTGGCTTCATAGTGTGTTGTCATGAAGTTTGCCGCCTCCTCAGTGATGAATGCCTCGGCCATCGATGGTTCTATTCTACATTTATTTTTACATTTTTCTTGAAGCGTCTTCTGCATCCTCTCAGTTGAGTAGCACCAACGATTTTGCATGCCCCCCCCTAATTGTGCCTCGGTTGGGAGATGCGAAATCAAGTGTTGCATTGGATTAAAGAAGCTTGGCAGAAAGATCATCTCTAACTTGCAGATCAACTCTGGCGCCAACTGTTCCATTTCTTCTAGGAGGTCGCACAAAGAACATGGAAGAAATAGCTCAGCTCTGCCAGTACTAGCCATTCATCCTCAGGGATGAAGCCACGCAACATCACCGGCATTATCCGCTCAATCCATATGTGCCAATCATGACTTTTTAGACCAAATATTTTCAATTTTTCAGGACTCACTCCCCTCTTTAGATTTTCCGCATACCCATCGAGGAACATCAACTGCATTTTCACACACAAAATAATTTCCTTCATAGCTGGCCTTCCAAGATTGAACCATGCCTTTGGCTTCGTCCAGTTCCGCTTTCCTTTCGGTTCTTGCATGTTTTGTAACGGTCTATCACATAGCTCCTCCTGATCATCTCTACCCTTAGTATTATCCTTTGATTTCCCCTCTATGCCAAACAATGTACCAAAAATGGCTTCGGCGATATTCTTTTCAATGTGCATCACGTTGATGTTGTGTGTGCAAAGGAGGTCTTTGAAGTAAGGCAGATCCCATAAGCATGTCTTGTGAGTCCAGGTGTGTTCCTTATTATACCCCTTGAAACACCCTGGATGCTTTGGATCTGGCTTGAGAGCGTTTAACTGATCTATGGTCTGTTTGCCTGGCAACGCAGGTGGTGCAGAGTGGTTGACAACTCTACCTTTGATGAAGTTCTTCTTGTCTTTCCTGAACTTATGGCGAGGATGTAGGATCGGTCTATGCAAGTCGAAGCAACTATACTTGTGCCCTGCCGTCAGCCAATGAAACTCAAGAGCTCCCTTGCATGTGGGGCGCGGGAACCTTCCATGCACACACCAGCCAACTAATAGCGCATACGCTGGCAAGTCATGCATCGATTACCTGTACCAGGCATGCATTATGAAGTTCTCTTTGCTAAAGGCACCGTATGTCTTGAACCCATTATCCCAAGCTTCATGCAATTCGTCCTTAAGCGGCTGCATGTACACATTCATATTCTTCCCCGGATAGTTGGGCCCTGGAATTATCAACGTCAGGAAAATGTTCTTTCTTTGCATAATCTGCCCGGGGGGGGGAGATTGAGTGGAATGACAAACATGGGCCAAAAGCTGTATGGGGCTGCCATCTGACCAAACACACTAAACCCATCTGTGCTGATGGCGACTCGAGGATGCCTTGGATTCGCCTTTTTTCCTTATGTAATGCATCGAAGCGCTTCCATGCTTCACCATCCGATGTGTGCACCATCATCACATTCCCATATGCATCTAGTTCGGTTCTTTTACCTGTTTTGTGCCATGTCATCTGTCTGGCCATCTCTTCGACCATGAAAAGACATTGAAGTCTTGGTACGATTGGCATATACCTAAGAACATTAACGGGTATTTTGGTCTGCGTCTTCTCACCCATACCGTTGTCTACCACAACATACCTGGAAGAATTGCAAATGGGACAATAGTTCAAGTCCTCATACTGAAGCCTAAATAAGACACATCCTTTCTCACAGGCATGTATCTTCTCATAGGGCATCTTAAGAGCACGGAGGATTTTGTCTGACTGGTACAGGTTTGGAGGTAACACATGGCCTTTGGGTAGAAATCGTCTGAATACTGTTATCATCGCGTCGTAGCATTCTCTGCCCAAGTTGAATTGAGCCTTCAAAGCCATTATTTGTGAGATGGCATCCAGCTGAAAAAGCTCAGTGTGCTTGTGGAGAGGACATTTTGATGACTCCAACATTACAGTGAAGGCCTTTGCAGATTCCTCCATCTCCTCGTTCGAGTCCCGAGCATCGTCAAATCTTGCACCATGTCTATGGTCCCGGTACCATGCTCGTCGGTGCAATGACGAACCACCTCGGCTCTGGCACGTTGGGCAGACTCACCATGTAATGTCCAGACCATGTAATAAGGCATAAAACCAAACTTCTGCAGGTCTTTACTCATTTCAAGCTTGTCCCTCTTTTTATAGTTGTTGCACCGGGCACAGGGGCACCAGCTTAATTCCTGGACATTTGCAAATGCGGCTCTAACAAACCCCTTGGTTTTTGTTAACCATTCCTCGGTCCAAACTTTCTGACTAGTGTAACCGGTGTACATCCACGCACGATCACTCATTTTGACTTCCTACTGGACACACAAGAAATATATACATAATTAAGCAAACCATATCCATCAGTTAATGGAGTTTGTCAGTTTTATTACGTCCATGCAACCTACAGGCTAATAGGTAAAGATCTGTCCTAATCCCACCCAAGTATGTGTGGATTGGGTTCGTTTTTCCATGCTCTGCTCCGGATCCGACGCAAAATTTCGGCAGAAGCTCCCCGTTGTTCTCCGGATACACGTCTCGGCAATACGTAGAGAGGATGTGTACCCGGAGAACAACAGGGAGGCACTGACAAAAATCTGCATCGGATCCGGAGCAGAGCATATGGGAAAACGAACCCAATCTACACATACTTGGGCTGTCCATGGATAACATTGGACAATTCGAAAGAATCATGATTATAAATATGCAACTGCATGCACATTTATAGATGTAACCCTTTTGAACTGGAGACGCATAGTGGTTACGCATACTGATGATTGACAACTATAGCTAGCAAGTTCCATCGGCACGAAGACCGGAACATAGCAAATGAAGGGGGAAGGAGGAGATGTCATTTGTGCTCACCAACGAACGCATGGGCGGAGCTCGTCGGACACTAGACCCTCGCAGCGACAAAATAATTGCACATTTAAATCGAAAGATGAGTAACATAGCAAGTATTCGACACCGACGGCCACATGTACCACGCACTGACGGTACTTGCTATTTAGGGTACCATCGACACCGAGGAACCCCCTAAATTAACCCGCTGATTTCCGGGTAAACTAAATAGCAACTACCATCAGTGCAAGTTACATGAGGCGGTCGGTGTTGAACACTAGATCCACATTCCACAAGTGAAGCCGGTGCCCGGTGTCCCGCAACAAAAGTTCTGGTGGCCGATGATGGTCGAACACCTTGGCGAATTCGCAATGGTGTTAGACCGCCATCGATGCCGGGAACGGTTGCTCTAGGACGCCGGACATCGGCGTCAGTTGTGAAACGTGGATGTGGTGTCGGGGTGTGGGTTGAGGTGTCTTTTTCTTCTTCTTCTTCTTCTTCTTTCTCTTTTTCCTCTTCTTCTTCTTCTTGTTCTTCTTCTTCTTCTTCTTCTCCTCCTCCTTTTTCCTCTTCTTAAACCTAGCACTAACCTATAACAAAATAGGAAAAAACTACACCTAAACCTAGCACTAACCTAAACATAAAAACTCACAACTACACCTAAACCTAGCACTAACCTAAACCTAAAAACTCAAAACTACACCTAATTAAACCTAGCACAAACCTAAAACAAATCAAGAAAAAAGAGAACAAAAAAAGGAAAAAACAGAAAAAATTACCTCTTGCTCCGTCGAGGTTGGTCGGTGGGGCGGGGCGGCGCAGGGGCCGCGGGGAGGAGGACGGCAGCGGGGCGGGGCGGCGCAGGGACCTCGGGGAGGGGTCTGGCATCGGGGCGGCCCGGCACAGGCCTCTGCGCGGCGAGGCTCCTGTTCACAGGGGGGAGGGGGCGGGAGCGCTGGACGGCGGCGGGGCTGGCCGGCGGTGGGGGCTGTGTCCGGGGGGCGGGGATGGTCGGCAGCGGCAACAACAGCGACAGAGGAGAGAGGCGGGCGCTTGGGAGGAAGATGGGAGATGGCTCGGCCCATTAAGTGGGCCTTCTTTGCCTTCTGTTAGCAGACGACAAAGAGGGCCACCGTTAGGGCTGGCCCACGTCTCCTCTTTACTGTCTGCAAGCGGACGGCAAAGGACTAACATTTTCGTTCGCTAGCAGACGACAAAGTAGTCACCTCTTTTGTTGTCCGCTAGCGGACGACAAATAATATGACCTAGCCACGCCGTGCCCTATGGGGCCCACCTGTCTCTTTGATGTCTTCCTTCTAGCTCTTTGCCGTCAGCTGGCCGATGGCAAAGAAGCAGCTCACGGCAAATAGCATTTTTGCCATCTGCACTTTCTTTGCCGTCCGCTTTGTGGAAGCGGATGGCAAAGAGCCTCTTTGCCATCAGCTGGCAGACGGCAAAGAGGTGGCAGATGGCAAAATGCTAGATTCCAGTAGTGATAAGTGAATCATGAACGTATTGAAACACCCTACAGTAGGAATCCCTCATGCTTGCGCACACGGAGGGCACAATAGGACAGCACCAAAATGAAACATACAACTCGTACCGATCTAGATTATCAATCAACCCAAAGATAAAGGATATCTATCAAAACATCATACGATGGCAACACATCATTGGATCATAATATGTGGCATAAAGCACCATGTTCAAGTAGGGATTACAACGGGGTGCGGGAGACACTACAAAAAGAAGACACATCCGTGACATTTTGGGCCAAACGAATTTTTTTCCTGTCATACATATGACACTTCTATGATGATAGTTGTGACAAAACCCGGTATCATCATAGATGTGGTGGGATCCTACTTCTATGACAAAAAATCATGACAGAAAATGGGCTTTTCGTCCTGGGTGGGCCGGAGATCCAGTTGCATGACATTCTTTGGGCCGTCCATGATGGAAAAAACCGTGGTAGAAGCGAGGGCGAGGAAAATTTCAGGGAGTTCCCGGTTACGGTGGGTGGTCGGGGGCCGACCGATGCGCGTTTCTCTCGTACACGTATGCATGTGTGTGCGAGGCGTTGGCTCTAACTGAACCCGAGCGAGGCGTTGGGCTCTAACTGAACCCGAGCGATTGCACTGCAGGCTACGCGTTACTAAACCCGAGCGATCGATCAATGGCTGTCAACTGAACCCGAGCGATCGATCAATGGCTGTTAACTGAACCCGATCGAGGGATTCCTTCGCTATTGCTGCTAACTGAAGCTGATCGATTAGATGAACAGTGAGCGTTGCAGGGGGTGGATGAACAGTGAGCGGTGGCGTTACCTCTGGATGAACAGGACCCCCGTGGTGTGGAGGGATGGATGAACAATAGACGGTGGAGGGGTGCCGGTGGAGGGGTGGTTGAACAGGACCCCGTGGTGTGGAGGGCTAGATGAACAGTGGACGGTGGAGGGGTGCCCGTGAAGGGGTGGTTGAACAGTAGCCGCTGGAGTAGCGCGAGGTGGAGGCTGGATGAACAGGAGCCCGTGGATGAACAGTCGCAGGTGGAGGCCGGAGGAGGTCGACGGTGGATGAACAGTAGCCCGTGGAGGCCGGAGGAGGTCGGCGGTGGAGATGAACAGTATCCTGTGGAGTCCCGTTTTGCGTTACACCACACTCCTGCTGATGAATAGGACCCCCGTTTCGACCGTAGCGCTCCAACACAAGTCTGCTTCGTCCGTTTTGCGGTACGCCACACCCCTCCCAATCAACAGGACAACCGTTTCGACCGTAGGAGGTGTGTTTCCTCCGTTTTGTGGTACGCCACACCCCTCCCGATGAACAGGATCCCTTTTCGAACATGGCCGGTCGAACACAAGGCCGTTTCCTCCGTTCTATGGTATGCCAGGCCTCGTTTCCAGGCCCGATGAACACGACCACGCATTCCATTCTGACCCAGCCGGTTGGCTCCCCATGAACACGATGATGACGTTGTTTCTCTGTTCTGACCCAGCCATGTTCACGAGCCCTGGCCGTACGTATGCGTGAGTAGGCGTTCGAGACCCCGTTCGTATGTACACATATGTGGCCGTATTTTCTTTCTTGCACCCTGGCCGATGTACGTACGTGTACATGCTACGTGTGCGCCTCTACTATGACACGTGCGTGCCTCTACTACGAAACGTGCGCGCCTCTACAACGACCAGTATGTACGTACACGTTCGCGACCAGAATGACAACGCTACGTACGCTTCGAGCAGGTGGGTCCCGACTATCAGGCACTTCCTTATGTGCGAAGATGTAGCTAGTTCTGTTTTTTTTGCCCGGATGCACTTCCTTGCGTGCGAAGGTGTAGCTGGTGGGTCCCAGCAGTCAGGGGGAAACGTTTTTTCACTAAATACGGTGGCCCGTCCGGTGGGTCCCTGCTGTCAGGTGGAGGAATAATTATTTTGCGCGTAATAAGGAGGCACTTCCTTGCGGCCGCCGTGGACCCAGCTGTCAGCCTCTCCACGTACAGTCCATGTCCGATGGAAGCTGTTCCTTGACCACGTTGACCACGCCGTGCCGAGAGCACCAGGGCGGTGGACGACGGCGAGGCCTAGGAAGGGGACGACGCGGAGCCGGGGAAGACGTAGCAGTGGATGCCCACGCGTAGAGGTGTAGGAGGGTTCATTGGTTCGCTGCGGTTTGAGGCTGTCCTCGCCGCAGAATAAGAGTTAACAGGGGGTGTGGGTGAGTAGAGGGACGGCCTGGCTAGCGGTGGGAGTAGTAGGGGGTGGTGAGGCCTCTACTACATCGCAGCCGGCCATGGGAGGCAGGAGCATGAGGCACGACCGACGCTGGTTTGGGCGGCTGGAGCAAGAAGACCAGAGGTTGAAGAAGCACTACGGCCATTGGATGGACATCGTACGGTCACTGGAGCTAGAATCGTGCATATTGACTAAGTTGACAAAGCCCTCTATCCCCGTCAACTTAGTAGGCCCACAAGTCAACCTGCCACTATACTGGGTCCCAGCTAACAGGGGGAGTATTCATTTTTTTGTGCGTAATAAGGAGGCACTTCCTTGCGTGCGAAGATATAGCTGGTGAGTCCGAGCTGTCAGCGGCGGTAATGTTTTTTTCACGAAATACAGAGGCCTTTTTGGTGGGTCCCTGATGTCAGGTGGAGGAATCATTGTTTTGCGCGTAATAAGGAGGCATTTCCTTGTGTGCGGCCGTGGACCCAGCTGTCGGCCTCTCCATGTACAGTCCACTTCAGATGCATGTCGGTCGTTGACCAAGTTGACCAGGCCGCGCCGAGAGCACCAGGGCGGTGGACGACGGCGAGGCCTAGGAAGGGAACGAGACGGAGGTAGGGAAGACTCGAAAGTTGTTTCCCACACGGAGGGGAGTACGACTGTACGAGGGTTTAATGGTTCGTCTGCCATTGCCGGAGAATAACAGGAGGTGTGGGTGAGTAGAGGGATGCCTAGGCCAGCTATGGGAGTACGATGGGGCGGTGAGGCCTGCACAGCAGCACAGCCGGCTGTGGCGAGGAAGGAGCAGGCAGTCCCGCCGGCGCTTGTTTGAGCGGCTGGAGCAGGAAGAGCACAGATTGAAGAAGCACGACGGCCGTTGGATGGACATCCAACAGTCATTGCTTGTGCGTCAACCCATTTTTTAGGAAAGCCTCAAATCTGTGGAAAACAGCATACAACCCATCTACCATTATTTCTAATAATTTACAGCCCATTTGCTAATTCTTAAGGTTTTTTTTGGAGCCCATATTCTTTTTGTTAGCATTACGGCCCATATTGTGGCCACGGTTAAAAAATTATACGAAATTCTGCATATTTCGGTGCGGTCCGAACTGTTTTTAATCCTGAAATTTTGACTCACATTCAAACTGATTTTAAAAATAAATGTATATCAATATAATATCCAACAAATTCTCCACGCATAAAAATTAATGTAATTTAAAATCTCGAAATGAAAAAAAAGATATTTGAAACTAATTGTCGGTTTGATGTGTTTTAAAAATGTACAACCCATTTCTCATTACTGATGGGTCATTTTCTCGGCCAGCCGAGTGAAAGCTCTCCTCACCTTGAAAGATTTGCAGCCCAACACGCCTGACAAAGCGACTTACTTGGCAAGTCACTAAAAAACTGGGTTGTGGTCATGGACCCAGTTGTCAACCTTATTTTGCATATTTCGGTGGAGTCCCAACTGTTGTAATCCCGAAATGATAAACAATTTTTTAAGAACTTATTGATTTGCCAAAAAATCGTTTTGTTTTTGTAAGCAAATAAGACGTGGGACAATTGAGTTGGTTTAAGGGAAAACCAGTGGTAAAAAATCAGCGCTGGTTGGGAAAAAACAACAAAAACAAGGATGTAAATATGAAAAGGGAATTTTATGTGTTTTCAATATAATGATACGTGTATATGAACTAGTAAAACTATAGGTAGAGATTAGAAAACGGATGTAGGACGTGCATTTCAAGAGGAAAATAGAACTGTGCTGTGTGTTTGATTCAGTAAAAAAACTGCCTGCGGATGTTGTAAGACAAAATATAACTAACGCTGATGGGCCAGAGGCCAGTAGATACCTGTTGAATCTTTGTGCCCCTTTGTCGTCATGGGCTGGGCCTGGTAAAAACAAAACCAACCCTGGGCAGTCTACAACCCAGTTGAAACTTGCTCGACCTGGAAAAAACAATATACGTGCTCAATAAACGAGAGAATTCTGGAAGTACAGACTGATAACTGGGATGCAGCACGGATATTGTTTTTATCGTGATAATAAGTGCATGCACTTGTTTCGAAAAAATTGGTGAACTGGGAATTCGAACGGCAGGTGCTTATGCTACCCATCAAATAAAAATCAGGTGCCTAAAAATTCGTTTCGAAACAAATGATTCAGCTTTATATCCACGTTGACCCTCGGATGACGGTTCAAAGCAAATGCAAGTTCATACCAAAAGATCGTTAACAACAATACCAACTTGCGGACGACAAGGTAGTACAACTACCAATACCAAACTAACTTATAATATTTTTACTCCCGGCCCTAGTGTTCGTCTGGTAGAAAATCTTGTAGAGGACCAGCTCCCGCTCCTTCTCTTGCTCCAGGTCCCCGAGGTGGTACTGGTGCATCACCCAGTTGGTCCTCTGCTGGTCGAAGTTCTTGTTGGTGTGCAGCACCAGAACCTTTTTTCTGCCCGTCTGCCGGCTGTTGACCATCACCGGCAAGGTATTGCCGGTCTTGTGCCACATCGCGTGCATGCCGCACTCCGATTGTATCTTGCGACGCGTCCACATGCCCCTTTTGAACACCCTGGAATTGCGCTGGAAGAAATGCTTCCTTAGGCCACTCAGTGTGATACCTGCAGTATTGTGGAATACAGGTTTTAGTGTACGTAGTTGGCATTTTCATAACATCTTTGGCATGTTGCAGTCACTTGTTTCACTTTTTATTAACTGTCAAATTGTAATTGCTTCGCCAGGTCTGCGTCTAAAAAGAAAAATAGAGCAACAAACAAAGGAATATGTTTGTGCAAGTAGACGGCTGATCAGTGTCTTACCCGGAAGTTTCTCAAGTGGGTGTAGCATATGTCGTGCTCGCTGTCGATGGTTGGTATGAACAAATCAATGAGAGACTGAAATCTCGCACTGTCAGCACTCACTTTGGCCTCAAGGTGCTCCATCAGCTCCAGATCTGTGGGATCGAACTTTACGCCAGCCGGCAGCACCGGCCAATCCTTCTTCGACTTGCATCGGTAATTCCAGTTATATGGTACTCAATGTATGATCAATCGACTGTTTAAAGTGAATGATGAAAGATTTCGACAGATAAGTGGTACTCCAAATCTGAAGTCCGGAATACCCGAACACGCCGCCGGGATTCTTGTGTCACATCACGCGCAGCGTGTTGTCACGTCAATTCAATGTGTGGACATGATGAATAATTTGACCGATGTATACTAGTACTGCTACTGTACTACATACCAGTCGTATTTAGTGTCAAAATTTGTACATAGGTTTAACAAACAAGTACGCACTTGAAGCCTAACTGATATATATATATATATATATATATATATATATATATATATATATATGGCTTCTGCACAGCATCTCCATCATCATTATCAGTACATCCTACGCAGGTGAGTTAGGATGCACTTGATCCCAGGAAAGTATCTACTATCCTTCAAACCAGATGAGTGCTTCAAACTAACAACAACACATAATATCCAACAAAAGAGGGTTGTGCTACAGCAGCAGAATACATGGCTCAGTCTAGAAATCAGCACGAATCAAGTTGTGCATATTTGCTGTTGGCATGAACCACATTGCTGCATGTCAGGTTTGCAAAACCCATCCATCGCATGGAAGCTTGATGCCTTTCACACAATGAAGATTATCTGGCAACAAGCTGTGTCGACGAATCTCTGGATATGGTGATTCATGAAACCCATGGTATGATGTGTAAACACAGTCCCCCCTCGTGAATGGAAGTTGCATAGCACGGTAATCATCGCCGGTGATATGATCGATGATTGGTTGGATGATCAGATAATTGATCCCGAGGAACAAGGAGTGGTTGCCGAGGTTGTAAACCCGCCTCCAGTTGAATACGCCTGGCCCAACGGAGCTGGGATCTTTCTCGAACATGAAGCAGCCATAGCCATCAATGTCACGAACGCCCCAGGCATTGTACTGCATGTGTTTTGATGTAATGGTTTGGTCAATTTGGTACGTGCAAATGAGCATCAAATGACTGTCGTCATCTGAACGAGCGATAAAGCACCAGCCATCGGCTGGTATGATTCCAGGTCCTGGAATCATGAAGGCCAGCGCATTTGCGTCTGCTGCAACAATTCAAATTGGAGACCAAAAGGACAAAAATAAACAATCATGTTCAGAGTATGTGTGGAATTAAGATTATTATAACAGTGACACATATCATAGACAAAGAATTGCAATGTCGTGGTCATAATCATACCCCAAGTTAAAAAAATAAGCCAATGGCTTTCATATTCTAGCAATATGTCATGGTTCAAACATCATGTAACAATGAGAGGAAAATAGCTATGACAGCGCCTACTCATATTCTACAATAGCACTTACAACTATTGTTCTTATATCAACTCTAAGCAATAACATGCGTTGTTATAAAAATCTTGTAAACGAGAGTAAGATATAGCAATCATGATGTTATGCTCATAATATGTATTCTAACAATCATTAGATGCCAATCGTTCTCATATCAACTCTAACAATAACATGTGTGGTCATAAAAATCTAGGAAATGAGAGGAACATATAGCAATGATGTGGTTATAGACATGCTATGTATTCTAAATTTGTAACAAATGAACAAGCAGTTGTATTCATAAGGTAAAGATGAGATGAGATAGAACAATTACACGACGATAGATTCCACCAGTATAGGCAGCCAATCTATGCGTCGACCGCGTAAACGATGCCATCATGCACTATAGCATCAGACAGAAATGTTGCCTCAACAGGATTGATGATGAGCCATAACCATTTATGGCGACCGGATTCCAGATAGACTAATCCCATGTTGAACAAGGCAATGAGCTTGTAATCCATGTAGTCTTCTGATGGTGTGGGCACTTCGCAGATTACAACTTTCTGCAAACAGAGGTCAAGCCAAAAGCTTGACGCATCTCATGCGTAGTAGGCAGGAGTGTCCGGCGGGCGGCAAGGCTCGATGGCGGCGGTATCCAACGATGTAAGGGTGATCTCTCGTTGGGTGTAGATATCCACGAGATGCCACGGACTACCGGAGTGGTGGATGAGGATGATTCAGTTGGCCTTCATGCCCGCCCAGTAGTGGCCGCGCATGAAGGACAGGTGGATGGGTAGTGGTAGCATGTCGAGGAGCACCACGGCAACCTCCGTAGGATCATCAAGTTGGTGTCTGGGCCACCTACGAGGATCGGGCAACAGCAAGCAGGGTGTCTTGAAAAGAGTCGGTCAGTTGCAGAGGAGTAGATGGTACAAAGACACCGAGCATGCGGCCAGACGGACATTGCTGAGTAGGTCCATACGACTACAGATCTGCTCCAAGAGAACATCGGGGAGGGAATTCCAATCGCGGCTCTGTGTGTCAGTCGGTTCTGCCATTGGGGTTTTTGGTGCCTGCGAGCCAGCGGGGAAGTGAATTTGGGCGGGCGAGCGAAGAAGCTTCTCCTCGTGTGGCCGAGTAGTGAGCGGGGGGTATGGTACGCGCGAGCTACCAAGGAAGATGGCGCGGGCGAGCAAGCAGTGAGCGGGGGTAAATGGTGTGCGGCCGACGATGGGGAAGAGAGGAGGAAGAAGAGTGGAAGACGGGGAAGAAAGTGCATTAGATCTCAATTCTACTAATACTACTACCAGGATATACCGTCCTTTGGAGTGTAAATAGTTACACCGATGACATGTGGGTCTACCACAAGAGGGCCCATATGTTAGTTAATGGAGGACAGAGGTGCGTAGGCGTATTTGCGGAAGCGTGCTCTACTGGCAAACATGATGGCAGTACTGGGTAAGGCTGATTTAGTAACACCAGCACGCTGGTTCAACTTATTAATTACGTGTCCCATCTGCTGCAGCGTGTATTGTCACTTCACTGTGAAGACTAGTTGAATAGTTCTCTCTGACCGAGATGGGGAATAATGGATCGCGAGGACTTCCTTTCTACAGTATCCCTATGCCTCTACGCTCACTTCACTCATTTTGCTTCGTACCTAGTCACTTGTTGAAATTTGTAGAAAGACAAATACTCCATATTTGGGAATAGAGGGAGGCTTTTACTCCGTATTTGGGAACAAATGGAGGATCACCAAATGGAGGGAACAGAGGAAGCTTGAAATAAGAACATGTCAATGGGAGGGAGTAAGCCCCATGCAACATGCAACACTCACACGTACACATGGACGAATGCAACGCTCACGCACCCATGCGGCACACAGCACACGACGCAACACACACGCTCACGCTCAAGTGCTCAACCTACTCCCTGCGTCCATGAAAGACTGTACATATAGAGATTTACACATTGACCAGGGAATAATTAACGCCCAAAAGTATCAGACTTATGTGTGCATGCGACCATTGAGAGAAGAAGATTAAATGAAGGTCGTTGCATGCTGTAATTAAGGATAGACATGTAGCCTATACCTACAGCACAAGTTGGTGCATTAGTCAATCAATATCGATTTAGATAAAAGGCTAAATGCATTGGAAGTGTAGATGTACATCATGTACTACACTTTGTTTTAGGCTGGCCATAGTGGGGGTAACATAACTAGTATCATGTACTTGGGACACGCAAACATGCTTATGTGGCAAACAATTAAAGAAGAGAGAGAGGGTAGTAGTAACATAGGTAGATACCGTAACACAATAAATGTTATGCTACTATATGTGTCATGCATGGCAATAAATGAGACCATCTATGATACTACTTTATGATACTATGCACTATAGATGTAGTATCATACACTAGTATCATATGCATGATACTAGTATATGTTACTCTCCACTATGACCAGCCTTATAGCCGATGTACACTCTTTGTTGGAAGACCGAGGGAGTACATGTGCATGCACTCACATACACAGCCAGGGCGGTTCACGCGCAAGGGTTGGACTCGTGTCGTGCCTACGTAAAGTTTTGTTTAACTGATTTATTTGCTCTGCCAACTAATAGGTGGGACCCAGAAACCAGGTGACAATTTAACCAGTCAACAAAGTTCCACGTCGACTATGTGGCCGGCCAGTAGGGTGCAATACAGTGCTCTACGATGAGCTAGTGATCGTATAATCACCGCAAAACTATATATAGTGACCGTAAAGAGCGTATTGTTACATACGTTGACCGCCAGTGTATTTTTCTCGTTTCAAATTAAGCCAAATTAATCGGAAGGGATGCAGTATGGAAAACTACTAGTACTAGTACTGCTTTGATGTGTCCCGTCAACTCCCCGAACAAGGAGAAGCTTGCTTACTATGCCTCTCCCTCGCCCACACGCACGGTGGTTCGCAGGACGAGGAGAGGGTTTTGACTACAACGCCCTCTCCCTCGCCCTCGCCCTCGCGGTGGACGTGCAGCAGTTCAATCAGTGTCAGATTGCTAGAAGCATATTGTACTGTAGTATCATCATTGTTGGACCTTCCGAAGAGGCGAAGAGCCAAGTGCAAGGTTCACACGAGTACGAACTGTTGAACCTCCCGAAGAGGCAAAGAGCCAAGCGCAAGGTTTTATAGGAGTTGTCGTCCTAGTAGGAGTGTACTACAACTATAGCGAACGATGCTACTATATGATGCCACCACGTCACGTATATCCAAAGTTGTGCCACCTTTTTTTCTCAAAGAGCATGTCGGTGCCCGTGCAACAACCACACAAGTTGCATGTACACATAACACATTTACTAGTAATAAATTCTAAAGGACAAATGCCAGTATGCCACACAAGTTCATCTCCAATTCATGTGATAAATTTGTGCACGACTAGTCCACATATATTCACAGCGCTACCGTTCACAATTACTGTACTCCACTTACAAGTTATAGATGGGCTACATGTCCTCCTCCAGGTTCCAGTCCCAGGTGTTCTTCATGGATGGCATGATCCATAGCGGCGGGCAACGAGAATCATTGTTGCAGCTTTCTAGTCCGGTTCCACATGATGGAGACTCATCCAAGCTGAAGCGGCATAACTCATGGATAGCATGTCCCAGCATGTCATTCATCCGGTGGTGCACAATGAAGACACAACTGAGGGAGTCCTGGATTAGGGGGTGTCCGGATGGCCGTACTATGACCTTTGGCCGGACTCCCGGACTATGAAGATACAAGATTGAAGACTCCGTCCCGTGTCCGGATAGGACTTTCCTTGGCGTGGAAGGCAAGCTTGGCGATACGATATGAATATCTCCTCCCATTGTAACCGACTCTGTGTAACCCTAGCCCTCTCCGGTGTCTATATAAACCGGAGAGTTCTAGTCCGTAGGACGAACAACAATCATACCATAGGCTAGCTTCTAGGGTTTAGCCTCTCTAATCTCATGGTAGATCAACTCTTGTACTACCCATATCATCAATATTAATCAAGCAGGAGTAGGGTTTTACCTCCATCGAGAGGGCCCGGACCTGGGTAAAAACATCGTGTCCCTTGTCTCGTGTTACCATCCGCCTAGACGCATAGTTCGGGACCACCTACCCGAGATCCGCCGGTTTTGACACCGACATTGGTGCTTTCATTGAGAGTTCTTCTGTGTCATCACCGTCAGGAAGGATGCCGCACCCCGTCTTTAAAGACGGCGCTGTTGCTAAAGGAGCTTTGGCTGTCGGCCAAACTCTCCGGCTAGGCAGTTTTTTGATGACCGCCTCTTCGGCCGCCGTGCCAACGATGACCTCTCAGGCCATCGAAGAAATCTCCACATCAGCTCGGAACTTGCCGAGCAGTTAGATCCGATGGAACTCTCTTCCCTAAATGAGCTCTTGGATCGCATCGCCGCCCTAGGAGTCGCTACAGATTACGGCCAGATTGGGCTTAAACGCGATCAGAGAGAGATCGACTCTCCCCAGGTCACCCACCACGTTGAAGTGGTGGAAGAACAATGCGGCGAATCTTCGCCCATCCTAAGGACCAGATGTGTCCAGACTCCCGACCCCTCCAAGCCGGATACCCGCGGAGGGGAGGATGTTGCCCAAGCCCTGAACCTAAAGTCAGGCAGCAGGCCTAATTCATTGAATAACGTCCAAGAAAACAAGCTTCTGAATTCGGAAATTTCTTGGCCCCTGAGTCTTATATCGGGCGAGGTTCCGTATTTAAATACACCCGCCCACCCAAATATAAGGGATCTATCCCAAATATGGCAAGAGCCCGGGGAAACAGTACACCACTACTGGGCCAGATTCCTCCTGGTTATGAACAGGATAAAGGACTGCCTAGAGAAAGACGCAATTTCATTCTTCTGTAACAACCGCACGAACATCGGAATCCTCAACGCCATAAGTCGCCACGAAATTACACGCTTCGCCGACTTGACATCCATAGTACGAAAGTACTGTGTGATAGAAAGCGTTCGGAAAACCGAAACTAAATTTTGGGACAATCCGGCCCTGAATACAATCCCAGTCCGAAACAAGAGGGCGCATTATCGCCAGGCACCTGAGCCAAACAGCAAAAAACAAAAACCCTCTACAGGGTATGGGACCGTACTGGAGGGATGGCTCAACGGACCCTGTAAAATTCATAGTTCAGGGGAAGTCACACCAACTCACAACCTTAGAGCATGTTGGATACTCCGGCAGGTGGCCAGAAGTGGCGAGGAGCTTCTAACTCCAGAATCCGCAGAACACCACCCCAGAAACGCCAGTACGGTGTCAACAGTCTTCGAGACTTTCGCATCATACAATGTGAGGAAACGAACGCTCCGCAGCCTTACCGAAGTCTACCAAGTAGCAACCCATGGAGTGACACGGCTATTACCTTTAATGCCAGTGACGAGCCTAAATTCCGGACAGCCCGAGCACCAGCTGCATTGGTCCTCAGTCCGATAGTGGACGGCTTCCGGCTTACAAAGGTACTCATGGACGGCGGCAGCAGACTGAATCTCATCTACGAGGAAACCCTGCGAAAAATGGAAATCGACTGGAGCCGCATCGAGCGAAGCAACACAACCTTTAGAGGAATAATACCAAGCCGGGAAGCGTGCTGTTCAGGGAGAATCACACTGGATGTGGTGTTCGGCACGCGGATAATTACAGATCCGAGGAGGTCACATTTCAAGTGGCCCCATTCAGCAGCGGATACCACGCTCTGTTAGGGCGAGAAGCATTCACAATTTTTCAAGCTATACCCCATTATGGGTACATGAAGCTCAAAATGCCCAGAACCAACGGAATCATCACTCTTGCTAGTGATCCGGACACAGCATTCCGCGCCGAAAACAAGACAGCCGCACTGGCCCTCGAGGCATTATCCGAAGCCCTAGCGGCCGAGGAACTAACTGCGTTGCGCTCCATGGTGGACAGGGACGATGTGATACCAGATAAGAGATCCAAGTCCACCTCTTTTAAACCAGCGGAAGAAATAGTCAAATTCCAAGTCCATCCAATGGACCCTACAAAAACGGCCTCCATCGGGGCACAATTAAACCCCGATATAGACGCCGCACTATGAGAATTCCTACGGGAAAATTGGGACATCTTTGCCTGGCACCCTTCAGACATGCCAGGAATCCCACGCTGGCTGGCCGAGCATAGCTTAAATATCCTAAAAGGATTCAAGCCAGTCAAACAAACTCTTCGGCGCTTCTCCGAACCCAAGAGACAGGCCATGGGAGAGGAACTAGCCAAACTATTGGAGGCCGGATTCATCAGAGATATAAAACATCCGGACTGGCTAGCAAACCTGGTAATGGTACCAAAGAAGGACAAATCCTGGCGCCTATGTGTCGATTTTAAGGACCTTAACAAGGCTTGCCCAAAGGATCCCTTCCCCCTCCCCCGCATTGATCAAATCATCGACGCCACTGCAGGACACGATTCATTGTGTTTTCTCGATGCATACTCTGGCTACCACCAAATCAAGATGGCAGAGTCAGACCAAGCCGCGACGGCATTCATCACCGCATACGGCCCATTCTGCTTCAACACGATGCCCTTCGGGCTCAAAAACATCGGCGCAACATATCAGCGCATGATTCAGACATGCCTGGCCAACCAGATCGGCAAAACAGTTGAAGCGTACGTAGATGACGTGGTCGTCAAAACTAAACACGTCGAAACTCTAGTAGACGACTTGAGGCTCACATTCGACAATCTCCGAGCATATGACATTAAGCTCAACCCGGAAAAATGCGTTTTCGGCATACTAGCCGGAAAGCTCTTGGGCTTCATCGTATCCGGTAGAGGAATTGAAGCAAACCCAGCCAAGATCCAAGCTCTGTCACAATTGGATATCCCAAAAGACCTCAAATAAATACAAAAATTGACTGGATGCATGGTGGCTCTAAGCCGCTTTATCTCTCGCTTAGGAGAAAAGGCATTACCCCTTTATCGCCTCCTGCGACGCACCAAACACTTCGAGTGGACGGATGCCGCCACAGTCGGACTCGACGAAATCAAAGCCATATTGGCAACAAATCCGATCCTGGCCGCGTCCAACACGGGCGAACCAATGCTATTATACATCGCGGCAACCCATCAAGTTGTAAGCGCGGTGCTCGTTGTCGAACGAGAAACAGACGGACACAAGTTCCCTCTCCAAAAACCAATTTACTACGTGTCCACTGTCCTAACCCCATGCAAGTCACGGTACCCGCATTATCAAAAGATAGCATATACGGTGTTCATGGCATCCCGGAAGCTGCAACACTATTTCCAAGAGTGTTCAATAACAGTAGCCTCCGAAGTACCTCTCAATGACATTATAAACAACCGCGACGCAACAGGCCGGATTGCCAAATGGGCCATTGAGCTCCTCCCGTTCGACATAACTTACAAGCCACAGCGAGCTATTAAGTCGCAGGTTTTGGCTGACTTCATCACCGAATGGACTGAAGCCGAGCTCCCTAAAGAGTACGGCGCATATTCCAACTGGATCATGCACTTCGACGGCTCCAAAATGTTGGCTGGCCTGGGGGCTGGCGTCGTTCTGACGTCCCCAACCGGAGATACAGTCCAATACGTACTTCAGATAATGTGCACGGACTCCAACAACGCGGCCGAATATGAGGCCCTTCTACACGGTCTCCGGATGGCAGTCTCCATGGGCATTCAGCGCCTAGAGGTCCGCGGGGATTCAAACCTCGCGATATCCCAAATAAATGGAGATTTTGATGCCAAGGATCCGAAAATGGCAGCTTATCGCAACGCCATCTTAAAGATGTCAGCTCGGTTTGAGGGGCTCGAATTTCACCATATAGCCCGGGAGAACAACCAGGCAGCAGACGTGTTGGCACGCATTGGCGCAAAGCGCGATGCCATCCCTCCCAACATCTTCCTAGAGAGGCTTTTGAAGCCATCCGTATCATGGGAGGCAGAGTCCGGAAACAATAGCCTGGACACAACCACACTACCCCTCACCGAACATTCTAACACAGTTGGTGGCTTCGCCAACAAAACAACACCGTCAGCCCACACAATAATGGCAGTCATTGCCCCGTGGACAGAACCATTCCTAGCCTACCTAACTAGGCAGGAACTTCCCGAGGACCAAACGAGGCCCGCTGCATAGTGCGGCGATCTAAAGCCTATAAAGTCCACGAGGGAGAGCTTTATAAGAAAAGCACAACCGGAGTCCTTCAAAGGTGTATCTCCGAAGAGGAAGGGCGAAATCTTCTGGCTGAAATTCATGTCGGACTCAGCGGGCACCACGCCGCAGCCCGAGCCCTTGTAAGCAAGGCCTTCCGTACCGGATTTTATTGGCCGACGGCCCGGGCAGACGCTCAGGACTTAGTGCAGCGATGCGTCGGTTGCCAATTATTCGCTAACCAAAGCCACATGCCGCCTACCGCCCTACAAACCATACCCATTACCTGGCCTTTTGTGGTCTGGGGGCTTGACATGGTTGGACCCCTTAAAGGAGGAACCCACAAGGACAAATATCTACTGGTCATGGTGGACAAATTCACCAAATGGATAGAGGCCAAGCCTGTAAAGACAGTCGAATCCGGACCGGTGATAGACTTCATATCCGGGGTCGTACACCGTTACGGCGTCCCCCACAGCATCATAACTGACAACGGCACAAACTTCACGGCCGACAAAGTTAAACTCTGGTGCAAAAACATGGGCATTAAGCTCGACTACGCTTCAGTCTATCACCCTCAAACCAATGGTCAAGTCGAGCGAGCCAACGGTCTCATCATGAGCGGCATCAAACCCAGACTAGTGCGATCCCTCAAGGAATCTAACATGCACTGGGTAGAGGAGCTTGACTCCGTACTCTGGGGGCTGCGGACCACCCCGAATCACACTACCGGATTCACACCATTTTTTATGGTATACGGCGCAGAGGCAGTCCTGCCTTGCGACATAATTCATGACTCACCTCGCGTGCGCATGTACGAAGAAAGAGAAGCCGAGATCGATCGGCTGGACAGCTTGGACGCATTGGAGGAGGAGCATGACGTGGCAAAAGCTCGTTCCGCATTCTATCAACAGCAGGCTCGAAGATATCAAAGCAGAGAAGTACGGGCCAAAACTTATAATGTTGGCGAACTAGTTCTACGCTTGTCGGACAAGAAAAAGGACAAACTAAAGCCCAAATGGGAGGGTCCCTTCATAATCGACCAAGTCCTGACTGGTGGAGCGTACCGTCTATGAAACACATCGGACAACCGACTCGAGCCAAACCCATGGAACGCAGCACGCCTACGAAGATTCTACGCCTAGCGCCGGACTCCGTGTTCGTCTCCTTCCCCTGTCTTTTTTTTTTACTTTTTTCTTTTTAGCTGCCTGGTACTTCTCTCCTTCTCCCTACCTTTTTCTCCCAAGCCCTTAGGGGCTTGCTTGCGCGTTGTTCGCACATACTTGACGTGCCACCCATGCTCATTATACCTGGGGGCTTCTTTATTAGAAGTTTATATAAACGGGCCTCATGCCCAAAACATGTGTGACACTTCCGCATGAGCCTTTTATACACCATTATATGCATCGATATGACTTAAGTTTTCGCCAAGCTGGGTTTCCTGGCTCCTGTGCTTACCCCTACGTTCCCATTTGTTCGGCTAGGTGGTAAAGGGAGCACCTCTGCGATTGTTACTGCCGGGTCAGCCGGATGTGTACCTCAGACTGGGTGAAGCCGAAAGCTAGCGTTCTTAAGGGAATATTCGGTCGGTGAACTAAAAGATGATTTTTCTTGTTTATTTATCTGCCCCCAGATGCTTTTTTGCTTTTTTCTCGCAGTTCAGACATGCACTTTAGGGCATGCCTCCCAGGGAAAGGAACCCCTAATGGAACTATTCTCCCTGGAAGATGTTTCTTACTAACCATGTAATATAACATAACTAGTTCGGCACTTGTCTGCTAAAGCACTTATGACCCCTACGCCTGGTCTCCATGCATGCCCCGGTTCTTACATAACCGAGAAGGTATTCGGACACACTCCGGACTATCAGGTCCAGAGGTTGAAGCGAAAAGGTCCGCAATGACAAACGATCTACGATCCGGCTAGAAGGCATTTTACATGTCATTTTAAATTACATAGTCAATTTGACTCGGTATATTCTTCTTCAATACCATCCAACAGGCTGTCTAATTTACAGTCCTGTTGAGAATACTTGGCAGCCAGCTCTACCTGGCCATACACTAAACTGACGGGGATCTCCTGCCCATCGGGCCCCACAGGGCCGACCTTGGCCATGTGGTTTGGGTCAGCCTTTGTGTGCCGAGTCTTCACCATGGCCCAGTCCTCCCTGGCACCTTGACGGCAGGCCGACATCTTCCATAACCGGAAGCGCTGCCGCACTCCCTTCAGCTTCTCCGCAAGCTCTCCAAGGACTTCGGGCATGGAGAGGGATGGCCACATAGCCTGGACAACGCCTTGCATCGCCTACCGAACTCGTTCGTGCAGTTGCAACAGCTCAGGAAGAAGGTCCCCCGCCAAACCGGGCATTTCCTCCGCAGGACGACCTGTCAGCATACCTACAGACATAGCTCTGTCAATCGACTTTCTCGCCGAACTCTTTTTCGAAGATTCGTTCAAGCACTTACTAAAAATGCCACGTCGAAGTCGTCGATTCTCCTTTACGGAATCAGACAGCTGAGCACGAACATCCTTTAGTTCCTCGCCCAGCTGGGTATTGGCGTTTTGAAGTTTGTTCTTCTCTTGCCTCACCCTCGTCAACACACTCTCGCCAGCCTTCAGTTGGCGTAGGAGTTGTTGCTTGTCCGGATTCACTCCGGCCCCATCTGCACTGTTATCATCAGAATTGCACACATGCCGCACTTCACAATGGAATTATCTTTCGAAGCATATATTACCTGGGGGGTCCCCTTGGCACTATCTGAAGCGGCCAGAGCGGCCTCGAGTTGGGCCTTGCACTCTTCCAGCTCCTGGGACAGTTGCGTGTTCTTTTTTGCAAGATCCTGCATAACATATGATCCTTAAATCAGTTATCTTAACGGTTTCAAGTCTTGGGGGCTACTGACATATATAACCATCAGATTTACTCACCCGTATGTCTTTCACATACTGGCTCTGGCTAGACCATTTTGAGCGGCACGGAGGTACGCATCTCCCGTATTAAAGGCGTCCAACGCCTCTGGGGAAAAACATGCATCACGAAGAATAGTCCGGCGACGCCTGTGGTTCATGGCACTCTCCACCTCTGAATTGGTGGCAGAAAGCCTGTCTGCACCCTCTGTCGGAGGAACGTCCGACGCGCGTCCCGTGTTCGCCTCCGCTTCCGGACCCGGCCTTGAAGCCTGGTCGGTGGATATAGTCCGGCGGGCTCTCTTCTTCCTGAGGAGAGCATGAGTGTTAGTGTGACTTGAGGGCTTAAACCCAAGGCGTTAAATTTACGCGCCGTACCGTTGCGCCGGAATCTCGATCTGGTCCGCACTTCTTTTTAGCCCGCCTGGCTTCAGCGGCCCTTGTTGGCTGCGCACCGCGGGCTCGGCTCTCCGCCTCAAGGATTTTCCCTACAAAATAAAACATTATTGGTTTACGGCATTCAAAATAAGGCATGAATGGATCCTCTTGAAAGTACTCGGATTTCGGTCTCGGTTACCTTTGAGGCTGGAAGTAGTCCGGGATAGTCGGCCGTAATGGCCACTAAGGTATTGTCCTTACTCAGTTGATGAAACACCCCATCAATTAGCTCCACACATAAGTCCGGGTCCTCTTGGGAGTCCGGATCGAGGGACCGCTCCGGGTCCTCGGGTTGTGGAGGAGGGCTGTTTATCTCCTTCACAGTCTGGTGCAGCTCCTGCGTTAGAATTACTAGGCTGAGTACTCAATTATGGGAATTCGAAAACAGGTAGGCAGGTGAAAATGTTCGCTCACCCAGCGTGGAGGATTGTACATGGAGAATCCGCCCCACGGGTTGACCCGAAGGAATTCTTCTTCTTCTCCCTTGTACAAAGCGGACAAAATCTTCGTTAAAGTGGCAGCCGAATCCGGCCCCTTGCGGCCGCATCGGGTGGCGTCGTCCTCCCCGTTGAAATCCCACATGGGGTGGCCTCTGTACTGAAGCGGCTGCAACCCCCGCGTAATGCATGTGGCCATGACCTCGATCATGGTCAATCCGGAATGAGCCAATAACCTTATCCGGCTCATCAGGTAAAGAACGTCCCTGTCCGTTTCCCTCTGAGCGTTCCATGGGCGCCAGCTCAGGCGTTTCTTCAATGGAGCGTTATTAAACTCAAGGAGGTCGATCCGTACAGGGTCCGGCAGGGGGACGTCATCCATATAAAACCATTCCGAAGGCCAGTCCTCGGACGCCTTCTTTGGGGTACCGGATAGATATCCGGTCCTGGCGATGCGCCATAGTTTGGCTCCGGCCACTTGATAAATCGACCCCTCCTGAGAGCGGGGCACAAGGCAGAACAACCTCTTCCACAGTGCGAAATGGGCCTCGATGCCCAAGAACAGCTCGCAGAGGGCCACGAAGCCCGCAACATGCAGTATGGAGGCGGGCGTGAGGTTGTGTAGCTGGAGGCCGTAGAACTCCAGTAGGCCTCGGAGAAACGGATGAATTGGAAATCCGAGTCCTCTTATTAAATAAGGAACTAGGCACACCCGCTCTCCTTGAGAGGGATTGGGGATGCTCTCCGCCTGCTCTCCGCGGCTATAGGTGGCAATCCCGGATCCAACTGGGACCATATATGCTGGGGGAGGAGCCCCTTGGTTTGAAGCACTACTAGCTTGCTATACGGGACGGAACACCGCTCCCAGTCTCCGGGCCGAGGGCTGGAGAGGCGAGAGGAGGAGCTGCTTCGGCCGGCCATGGTGGAATGGATCTCTGTCGAAAGCGCTCTGATGAATACTCGCGGGGGGAAGGTGGTGTGAATTGGATCTAAATCCCCACCTCTTTTTTATAAGTGGCTCATTTACGCGGCCGGGGGGGGTGGGGGGGGGTAAATGAAAAAAACTCCCTGGCTTTTCGCATTCGTTTGACACGTGGAAGATGGTCATTATTGGGCATAGAAGCTAAGGAGAGCAACACGCACTAGAAGCCGGACACTATCCGACAGGTACATGGAATTTGGAGAAGAACCCGCTTTGCAATACCGAAGACAAACTTGCGCACTGGACTCGTCGTCATTGAAGCCTGGTTCGGGGGCTACTGAGGGAGTCCTCGATTAGGGGGTGTCCAGATGGCCGGACTATGACCTTTGGCCAGACTCCCGGACTATGAAGATACAAGATTGAAGACTTCGTCCCGTGTCCGGATAGGACTTTCCTTGGCGTGGAAGGCAAGCTTGGCGATATGATATGAAGATCTCCTCCCATTGTAACCGACTCTGTGTAACCCTAGCCCTCTCTGGTGTCTATATAAACCGGAGAGTTTTAGTCCTTAGGACGAACAACAATCATACCATAGGCTAGCTTCTAGGGTTTAGCCTCTCTGATCTCGTGGTAGATCAACTCTTGTACTACCCATATCATCAATATTAATCAAGCAGGAGTAGGGTTTTACCTCCATTGAGAGGGCCCAAACCTGGGTAAAAACATTGTGTCCCTTGTCTCATGTTACCATCCGCCTAGACGCACAGTTCGGGACCCCCTACCCGAGATCCGCCGGTTTTGACACCGACAACAACCATGCTTCATGAACAGCAGGCCTTCCGTGTCGTCCACCGAAGGTGGAATCCGCTTCACAATGGGGTAGCTGTCCCCGATGAAAAGCGAGTACTCTCCAAGATTGTTCCTCGGCACCCACGTAGCATCACGGGGGTCGAACTCGGCGCCGTTCATCTGGTACACGCGGCATCCCAGATCTCGACACATGGTGACGTACATAGTCAAGGTCCATGCATAATAGTGTTGTGCTCAAATATGGCGGTCAGTAATACTATGCAGCAAATAGTACTACTCCGGTATAGAGGAAGTAAAATAATCGGCTTATTATATATAGCCACACTCTTGGCTACATGGATGAGATAGTAAGACATGGAAAAACAAAAATGGTGGCAGCTAGTGGGTTCAAGTCTTCAATGGCCTAGCTAGCTATACGCGTCCTCCAAGGTAAAAAGTACTCCTACTAGTACTACTAAGTAGTATACTACTAGTACAACAATGAAACAGAAGGCGAGAGGGTTAAAAAATGGAATACCTGGGTAGATGGTGACGGTCCGATCATGGTAGATTGTGTGACCATGTTGCACATCAGTGGTACCATGGGTAACGACTGCTAAGATAGTTGATCCCAATATGCCAAAGTCAGCTACAAGGTTCCGGGTTAGACCGAATCGCGGATGAAAATGCACATCCAGGATCAGTGGTCTTATTTTGATCGGGGAATGACTGGTCCCTGCAAAATAATGGAGTACCGTTATGGATGCAAATGATGGTTTGTGCATTCCGTTTGTAATCTCCAGTACCGTAGGATGGCAACCAGATGAAACAAGTCCCCTGGCTTGTCACCGCAAAGATGCGGCCTAGATGGCGCACGGCGTCTTCGAACGTGTAGGGGTACAAATCTGCCGCCGCCAACATGCGCCAGCCTCTGCCGTTACTGCCTCTTGCATTGATGGCAATCCTTATGTCGAACATCGCGATGAGATAGTAATCGTTGTAGCTGTGTCGCTTTGTCGGCGGGTCCGCAATTGCTATCTTCTTCAATCTCATGTAGGCATCATCATACGTATTCAAGCCCAGCTAGTCCGGAAGGCCGATCCCAATGGTGGAGAAGGGGTCTACCAGAACGGCCGCACTGCTATGGATGTTGTGCAAAATGATGGTGGTATCCGGCCGGAGGTATGCAAGCCAATCTTCGTTGGCACCGACCCAGACCTATATATAAGACGGTGGGCAGCGGAGAAATTACGGGATGGAAATGGAATAACTAAGTACTACATGATCAAACTCCATTACTGACCTACTCATCGGACAAAATCCGACTACCTCTCAACGTCGGCAACTCTAGCGGAGTCAACGTGCAACCATGGCCAGGGAGCGGTGGACTGTTCGAAGGATTGTCCCATAGAAGAACCTTCTCCTCGAGGACGCATGGAAGACCAACAAGCATGGCCTTTTCCCAAGCCTGTTTAAGTAGCATCTTGAAAAAGTTTGTGCAGGAAGCACCGAGTCTTGCGGTGGTGAGGACGTCGGAGTGGCGTGTGATTTCTCCCAAAGGATCGTCGTCCAAGGTCTCCCAGCCCCGACGAGGAGGAGAACCGCCTAGCGAATCCATGGGAGCAGCGACGAACTGCCTTTTCTTTAGGGGGAGGGGAACTGGCGAGGAGGAGATAAGAGCGTAGTAACCGCAGGGCCTCGTCCCTTCCAACTGTAGATCGTTCCTCAGCGAAGGGGTGGGGCTATTATTTACTACTAGTACTAGGATTGCATTATACTGTAAATAATAGCACTAGTAAGTAATTTTTCGCACTAGGTATTAGTTTTTGGCGTGGATTAAGAAATTTTGGGTATGTTTTTGCCATTTTTTGTACACGCCAACTAGTCTTAAAAAACTTCTTACATTATGTGATGGAGGAGTACGTACTCGTACTGTAGCAGTACTAGTACTACTTTTCTCAACTAGTAGTGCGATGTACTGTACTTCTTGTCTAGTTCTAGTATAATGCACCAGTTTTGAACTCTTGAATCTCAGGGCCAAGGAGCTACAGTTGGAAGTGGAGGGTACTACTGTTCTCTAGAACCATCGCTGTACTATCAATGCAGGGAAAGTACACCTGCGTAGTGGCCTAGTGGGTACTCTTGGTGCTCTATTCAGCCGCTCCTCTCGCGTAGCTGGCCTACTCAGCCGCTCCTCTCACGCACACACTAGTAGCCTGTTTGTCAGCAACGGTTACTGTGGGGGCAGAACATTTGAGTTATTTGATATAGCGAGACTAGGCTTTTCGCTTCCATTTGTGGAGGTGTAATGGTTCTCGTCGAACTTTGTTAGTAGTTCCTTCTTTGTGAAGAGATGAAGCAAAGCTTTTGCCTCCGTTTCAAAAAAAACACGTCAATAGGAATTTCTTTTATAGTAGAGCCGATAATGGAGTGAAGTCCTTGCGTGCAACGCCACAAGCTACAGAGTAGTAGTAGATCACTTTATGTGCAGAGCCATATTGCATAGTTCACAATGCCCCGCCAGGCTTTTCCGGCTCCTCGGGCTTAATTGGGGGGTGCTAGTTTAAATATACTACTAGCTGATGAGGAAGCTGCAAGCGAGGTGTGGCTAGGGCGAGCACGCGAGCCACGGGATGCTGGGAAGGAAAACCCGTTCACGTGGCTAGGCTATCCAGTGCACCCAGATTATGGGGCCGCCCGTTCGTTTGACTTCAAAACTCAAACTACCCGTGTAAAATATTGGCTCGCAGCAAAGTGTAGTAGTACTATTTAAAAAAGGTCATCATGCGTTCGGCCGGGATCGAACCCACAAAACGAGGTATACACTCCCGCGACCACTAGTAGTACTCGTTGGAGTACAACGCAACCTAGAATCGCCTTTTGTCGCTAGTAGTACGTACATTGTTCCTTACAAGAAACCCCTATAATGCAAGAAACCACTAAAATGCTAAGAAACTACTACCACTTGAAGTGGCAGACTTAAGATAAGACTACCTTATATACCATTGTACATGCTCTTACCAACAAAAATCCTCGAGTGACCTCCTACCTCCGGCCCATCCACCTAGTCATCCTCGGCCATGGGACGCAGCTACCGCAGCCGGCAGAAGGCGAGGTCAAAACCGCCGGTGGTGCGGAGCCCATGTTGCGGCATCCCGGATGCCAGCTCCGTTCAGCGCTCGTGGCTGCTAGCTAGCCAAGATAGCTCCATCCAGCTGCTTGTCTGCAAGGTTTGCTAGCTAGATTGGCACGGCAGCGCGGTGGCTTGCTCGCGCGCGCCACGCTAAGGCCAGCCATCTGGCTCGAGCGAAGGCCAGCGCGGCAGCTTGCTCGCTCGTGAGTCACGCTCGGGCCAGCCTGCCAACCCGTGCGGAGGCCAGCGCGGCTTCTGGCCCGTCCGGCGGAACGGCGGCCAACTCGCTCATCACCGGTGCCACCGATGAACACGCATCAGTGCTGTTTGAAGTAATGTTCAAGAAAAATAATGATTTGAGGGGGAATAACAGGATAGAAGGTCTGATGTGGGTCCCTCGTGTCAAAGGTCAAACAAAATGTGTTGATTTAAGCTGCCTCGTCAGCACGGACGTGTGGGCCAACCCTGTCATAAATGGGTTTAAACAAACCTAATTGGTAGGAGTACTAGGTAGTAGTTTTTGGCGTGGATTAAGAAATTTTGGGTATGTTTTTGCTATTTTTTGTACAATAGATTATTCCTAGGCCTGGTTGAAAGTGGTAGTTTTTTGTTAAATACTCTACATATTGTAAGTCGGAGTGAAAGTTAAGCTTTGGAAGCCAATAAGCAAGGCTAGTTACATTGCGCATATGTGTACATGATTGAAAGAAAATATCAACCATGAGTGACTAATATCTTGATGGAAAACTCAAAACTATGGAATACTAGGAAAAAATGCATGGTTGGAAATACTAGCAATGTTCATGTCCGTTGCAACGAATCATAATTAGAATAATACTTATTCACAAACTTGGTACAAAACACTCTAATTTTGATATACATATGTCACTAGAGATATATTATGTTTCAATTAGAATATATTCCTTGGTCTGTTTTGGTGAGGTCGGGGAGGGATGTGGTTGGTTTTAAGATACTAATTATGGGTTTTTTTATGAAATTGATAGACAAGTGGGATGTTGGTGAGAAAAGGCAACAACTTACCTCACAATCGTTAGATGTAGATCTAATGGTCAGAAACGACGGATGGCAGACACACCAGCATCACCAACTTAGTCTTGTTTAGGAGTACTAGCAAGATCCGTGCATTGCACGGAACATCAAGATGCATTTTTGTTATAAAACACTTGTTGTGATTGACCCTTGCGGGAGTAATCCCATGTGTAAAAACTAATGATATCTTGAGAAATATGAGATAAGGTGAAGAGGAGTGGGGTGTGGTGGTGGTTGGTGGGGGACTGAGCGGAGGCATGGGGATTGAAGACGCCGGCAGCGGCCACCAGGCCAGTTTGTTCCAGAGGCTTCCTTTCTTAATTGCTCAACAATGAGGTTTGTTGGATATAAGGATGAACGAGGGAAGGCCTTGTCTGCAAATGTGGAGAGGGGTGCGGGTATCTTTTAGTTTAATTTCCATCCGTCAGATATAGATCGGACGGTCTATATTGCAAGATGGCACACGTACCATCATCACCAACTAGGTTTTTTATAAGAGAAGAAATATAAGTATGGAGATACAAACGTATTATCAATACTTGCTTCCATAAACTAGCATCTACATTCTATTCAACGCCTCGGCATGTGGGGCCTTAGCACAATGACTTCTCGACTATGTAAAACAAAGATTTTCCCATCGCTGACAAGGAGGGGGTGACGGCGGCGCGCTTTTTGGCTTGGACTAGTCCTAGTAGTCACATCACCTTGATGAGAAATGCACCGGATGCAAAGAGCTGAGGAACAACGATCAAAAAACCAACTGCATGATCCTAAAGAAAGTTTGAAAGAGAAGAGGAGTAATTCAAAACACCTACGTCAAGATTCCTCACCAGAGTGACAAAGGGGCTGAGGAGTAAAAAGAATTCCTACTCTCCGATATAACTAGACTCCGAAAATAGTTTTCTTCTAGACTCAACAACAGCCAAACTACACGATCAATCAAGGGGGCTCCTAAGGTCGGTCGAGGCTCTGATACCAACTTGTCACGCCCAAGATGCAACCCTATCCTAAAGGAACTCGAAGGTCCCACCAAGGATAGAAGCGCATCTTGAAGACGCTTTTGCAAGGTGGATATCATTACATCAACATTACATAATAGTGGGGATACATACAAGAGACAAACAATGACACATGAATACAACATCATCATACATAAGATCAACATCCAACTACGGATGAAACACAAACAAAAACTCAAACGACATCCACCCTGCTAGCCCAGGCTGCCCACCTGGAACCTATCCCCTGATCGAAGAAGAAGCAGAAGAAGAACTCCAAAACAAGCAAACATCGCTCTCGCGTCATGATCATCACATAACCTGTACCTGCAACTGTTGTTGTAGTAATCTGTGAGCCACGAGGACTCAGCAATCCCATTACCATGGGTATCAAGACTAGCAAAGCTTAATGGGAAGGAAGGGGTAAAGTGGTGAGGTTGCAGCAGCGACTAAGCATATATGGTGGCTAACATACGCAAATAAGAGCGAGAAGAGAGCAAGCGGAACGGTCGTGATGCCAGGAATGATCAAGAGGTGATCCTGAACTCCTACTTATGTCAAACATAACCCAAAAACTGTGTTCACTTCCCGAACTCCGCCGAAAAGAGACCATCACGGCTACACACGCGGTTCATGCATTTTAAATCGTATCTGGTGTCAAGTTATCTACAACCGGACATTAACAAATTCCCATCTGCCGCATAACCGTGGGCACGGCTTTCGAAAGATTATACCCTGCAGGGGTGTCCCAACTTAGCCCATGATAAGCTCTCGCGATCAACGAAGGATATACCTTCTCCCAGGAAGACCCGATCAGACTCAGAATCCCGGTTTACAAGACATTTCGACAATGGTAAAACAAGACCAGCAAAACCGCCCGTTGTGCCGACAAATCCCGATAGGAGCTGCACATATCTCGTTCTCAGGGCACACCGGATGAGCCAGATGTCGGGTTGGCATAGACCCTGGTTGCCCAGGGGGCACCAGACATCGCTCGGTTTGGACCAGCACTTGGAGAAGCACTGGCCCGGGGGTAAAATAAAGATGACCCTCAGGATGCGCGACTCCCAAGGGAAAAAGGCTAGGTGAGGCAAATGGTAAAACCAAGGTTGGGCCTTGCTGGAGGAGTTTTATTCAAAGCGAACTGTCAAGGGGGTCCCATAAATCACCCAACCGCGTAAGGAACGCAAAATCCGGGAACATAACACTGGTATGACGGAAACTAGGGCAACAAAAGTGGAACAAAACACCAGGCATAAGGCCGAGTCTTCCACCCTTTACCAAGTATATAGATGCATTAATTAAATAAGAGATATTGTGATATCCCAACATAATCCTGTCCACCATGGAGCAATCTTCAACTTCACCTGCAACTAGCAATGCTATAAGAGGGCTGAGCAAAGTGGTAACATAGCCAAGCAATGGTTTGCTAGGAAGGGTGAAGAAGGTTATAGGCTGACATGGCAAATTGGGAGGCTTGATAAATAGGTGATAGGTAGCGCAGCATAGCGGTAGAATGAAACAACTAGCTTAGCAATGATAGGAGTGAGATCCAGGGTAGCGGTCATCTTGCCTGAAATCCCGCAAGGAAGAAGAACGAGTCCATGAAGAAGATGAAGCCACGAAGACGAACCAAGCGTAGACGAACGAATCCTCACGATCGCAACAAAACGGGAACTATCGGGAGAAGCACGGTAAATACACCAAACATATACATGACATGATGCACAACCAAGCATGATGCAAGACAAGACTACATGAAGCTACTCATGGCAAGAGATGATACAAACAAGAGCAACACATCAAGGCAAGTTTAAATGAGGCCGGAAACAACATATAACAATTCCGGTAAGTCCTCATATGCAAATTTCGAAATTGGTCCAGATCTGAATAAACCTTATGTTCAAGTTGTTAAACAGCAAGTTAAGATGCACCAAGATGATCTACACGAAATTCTAGTCAAGTTGGATATAAAGTTCATTTATTTTGGAGCTACGGCCTAGAAGATATGAGCAAAACAAGATAAACATGGCATTGATGCAAAATGCATACAAACATCAAGCAAACACACCCAAAGCAAGGATGCAACATGATAATATGAAGCTACATGGAAATTCAAGCAAGTTTCATATAGAGCACACTCAAAATGGAGCAACGGTTCAACACACACACACACTACACAAGTTATAGCAACAATCTGTCCAAAACAGCAACTAGGCATATTGCAAGCATCAAAACAACATGCTACAGCACCCCAACATGAGAACAAAAGGCATGGACATGATGTACAGGTAAAGCATGACAAAACATGAACACTGAGCTATCTCCGGAAATCACTAGAACATGCTCCAAAACACATGGCAAGATTGCATATGGTAACAGTTTTAGACTTTGCAGAAATAACATCAGGTTGCAATGTTTAGAGCTATTAAAAAACATGGTACAGCAAGATATCATGGAAACTTAAGGCATGGCATATTACTACTAAATGCATAGAACAAAAGTCCTTTACTGACCATGAGCCAAAAGGGCAGAGAAAATATGATGACACCCATGTAAACATGGCAAAAGATATGACAGATTCAAACATGGCAGGAACAACGATAAGTAGGCATGTTGGTCAGCTTGTATCAGTCACCACAGAGCAATACATGGCATGACAAGGTGACCAAAAGTAAGAAGACATATTTATGAAGCTAAGCATGGAAAGATCAAGTTCATAGGGTGCATGGATCACTAGCAAAACACATGGCAAAACTGAACTTAATGTTAACAGGCTGACAACAACATTATTTAGCACCTTGAGAGCATGATTGCAACAAGCTACAGCAAGATATAAATGCAACCAGGGGCATGGATGGATAGAGAATTACATGTGTAACAAAACATCCTTAGTGAACATCTCCAGATTATGCATAGAATGACTTGTAGCATCAGGTTTACATAGCATCACAAAATAACAGATTCAGCCTAGCAAAACAGCAACAGAAAGTACCCTACTTAACAAGCTTGATGCACTCAGTACAAGACTCACAAAAATACATGGATGGAACCCCTGTAAAGACGGAATGATGTAGTACAAAACACATGTAGAGCTCATGCTCATAGGATGCACACACAACATGCAACGAAAATAACAAAACATCAAGTTCTGACAGTTTCAGCAGATTAACATCATATAGCACTCTTGCAACGATGCTTCGGGCATCAAGATGATCTCAAACAATCATGGCACAATAGAACAAAATGAAGAGCATCTCACGATGAACATTTTGATATATCATGCACATGAAATGGAGCTACGGTCATGGAGTTATGACATGATGAACAGGAACACAAAATGTTGAAAAACTCAGGAGTTATAGCAACATGATAATATGAAGCTACATGCAAATTCAATCAAGTATCATATAGAGCACACTCAAAACGGAGCAACGGTTCAACACACACACACTATACAAGTTATAGCAACAATCTGTCCAAAACAGCAACTAGGCATATTGCAAGGATCAAAACAACATGCTACGGCACCCCAACATGAGAACAAAAGGCATGGAAATGACGTACAGGTAAAGCATGACAAAACATAAACACTGAGCTATCTCTAGAAATCACTAGAACATGCTCCAAAACACATGGCAAGATTGCATATGGTAACAGTTTCAGACTTTGCGGAAATAACATCAGGTTGCAATGTTTAGAGCTATCAAACAACATGTTACAGCAAGATATCATGGAAACTTAAGGCATGGAATGATACTACTAAATGCATAGAACAAAAGTCCTTTACTGACCATGAGCCAAAAGGGCACAGAAAATATGATGGCACCCATGTAAACATGGCAAAAGATATGACAGATTCAAACATGGCAGGAACAACGATAAGTAGGCATGTTGGTGAGCTTGTACCACTCACCACAGAGCAATATATGGTATGCCAAGGTGACCAACAGTAAGAAGACATATGGATGAAGCTAAGCATGGCAAGAGCAAGTTTATAGGGTGCATGTATGACTAGCAAAACACATGGCAAAACTGAACTTAATGTTAACACGCTGACAGCTACATTATTTACCAAATTAAGAGCAAGATTACAACAAGCTACAACAAGCTATAAATGCAACCATGCTCATGGATGGATATATCATGACATTTATAACAAAACATCCTTAGTGAACATCTCCAGATTATGCATAGAATGACTTGTAGCAGCAGGTTTACATAGCATCACAAAATAACAGATTCAGCCTAGCAAAACAGCAACAGCAAGTACCCTACTTAACAAGCTTGATGCACTCAGTACAAGACTGACAAAAATATATGGATGGCACCCCTGTAAATATAACATGATGTATTACAAAACACATGTACAGCTCATGCTCATAGGATGCACACACAAAATGCAACGAAAATAACAAAACATCAAGTTCTGACAGTTTCAGCAGATTAACATCATATAGCACTCTTGCAACGATGATTCGGGCATCAAGATGATCTCAAACAATCATGGCATAATGGATCAAAATTAATAGCATCTCATGATGAACATTCTGATATATCATGCGCATGAAATGGAGCTACGGTCATGGAGTTATGACATGATGAACAGGCGCACAAAATGTTGAAAAACTCAGGGACAGTCAATTTCACCTCGCGGGAAAAGTTGGACGAAACGGTGTGGGATGAGGAGATCCAGGATGGGGTGGCTGCTTGGTTGGACTCCTGGTGGATCTGGTCCACTTTTCCAGATCCGTCGACGGAGGAGCTCCGGCGAGCTACACCGTCGAGACGGCGAGCCGGGGGCGAGGGAGATGGCCGGAGAGGGGGCGAGGCGGCGGGCGGCGGAGCGAGGCGCCAGCTCTCCGGCCGGGCAGCAGGGAAGGAGGCGAGGCACGGTCGCTGGGGTGGCGGACAGGTGGCGAGGACGGCGGGGAATGGTAGGGACGCAGCGGGAAACTCGGTGCGGAACGCGCACCGGCGAGGCACGGGGCATCGGGCGCGGGTGCCCGCGGTTGGCGGCGGCGGATTTGGAGACGAGACCGGCGATGGAGAGGAGCTCGGGTGCCGGCGGGGCAGACGGGCGGCGG
>NC_057810.1:168510947-168525537 GCF_018294505.1 Triticum aestivum
AGAGGCGCGCGGGGGCGCGGGCGGCGGCCAGCGGGCCCGGCGAGGCCCGGTTCGGCCCCGGGGCGGGCCGGATCTAGGCCCCGGGTGGCGGCGGCGATGTGGGCGCGAGGGAGGTGAGGTGGCGGCTCCGGATTGGGCGCGGAGGCGGCAGCGCTGAGGTGGCGGTGGATGATTCGTCAGAGCGACGTGTCCGGCGGACATTTCCGGCGCGGACGGACGTATCCGGCGGCGAGAGGGGGAAGACACTAGGGTTGGACTGCGCCGTAATTTCGGGAAGGGCACATATTTATAGATTCTGGGAGCTAGGAGAGTCCAAATGGGGCACGGTTTTCACCCACACGATCGTGATCGAACGACCGAGAGCATGGAGGGGGTTAGGATGGGCTAGTGGGCTGTGGTGAAGGGGTGCTGGGCTGCAAAGAGAAGGGGATTTTGCAGCTACCCGGTTAACTGTTGGAGTATCAAACGGACTCCAAATGGCACGAAACTTGACAGGCGATCTACTGGTGCTATACCAAGGCCGCTAGGCAAACCTCGGTCCATTCCGAGAATGTTTAACACCCGCACATGAAAAGAGGCAAAAGGGGGCGTCGGGTGACATAGGAGTGTCGGATTGCAAAACGGACAACGGGGAAAATGCTCGGATGCATGAGACGAACACGTATGCAATGCAATGCACATGATGACATGATAAAATGCAACACGCAAGCAAATGACATGGCAATGACGGTGAATAACTAGCAGACACCTGGCGCATCGAATCGGGGGTGTTACATGTATACAGGGAAGGAGCCGGGGCGGGTCCGCATGTGGGAGAGATAGAAAGAGGTGAGTGGTGCACAAGGAGACAAAGTGTGCTTGTTTGCAGTGGGGGTGGTGTGTGAGGTGAGTGGTGCACAAGGAGACAAAGTGTGCTTGTTTGCAGTGGGGGTGGTGTGTGAGGTGAGTGCGCGTGAACCACATAACTAGGGAGATAGACGTTTGGGGGTGACTTTTTGTGTGTATGGGAAATATACACTCTACATAGTGCGTGTGCTTGGGTAAGAGAGATAGCGGGAGACCTAGAGAGTGAGGGAAGAGATGTGTGCATGCCCGAGAGACAAAGTGATAGAGACCTATGTTGTGGTCCGGACTTTAGAAGAGAGAGGGGTGTTAATGTGCTCGTGTGTTGGTGTTTGGGGGAGAGAACGACTTCTCTATGTGTGGGTGTGGGGGGGGGGGTTGACTTCAGATAAAGAGTGAGGTGTCTATATTTGAGGGACTTTAGCGTAATTGAGATATTGTGCACTCATTGTTGATCAATTTGTTTCATAGTTTGTACTATGAGATAACAATACTTTTGAACATGTGTGATATACCTTGATGTACCAGAATTACAAACCTAAAATTGGAACTTTGGAATTCGACTCCATCATTAGCTTTTCTAATTCATTTAAACGGAGGTACATATATTAAGCCGGGATTTCGTGATTTCAAATTCATATATCAAACCTAGAGATATACACATACGGGCATGTTCAAACTTTATAATCATCCACTTTATTCATACACATACACATTTTTGCTTTTGTCATCATATTTAGGATAAACACATTTGGAATTTCATTTGAATTGGACCGTATGATGGTATTTGCTTGCTATACGGGACGGAACACCGCTCCCAGTCTCCGGGCCGAGGGCTGGAGAGGCGAGAGGAGGAGCTGCTTCGGCCGGCCATGGTGGAATGGATCTCTGTCGAAAGCGCTCTGATGAATACTCGCGGGGGGAAGGTGGTGTGAATTGGATCTAAATCCCCACCTCTTTTTTATAAGTGGCTCATTTACGCGGCCGGGGGGGGTGGGGGGGTAAACGAAAAAAACTCCCTGGCTTTTCGCATTCGTTTGACACGTGGAAGATGGTCATTATTGGGCATAGAAGCTAAGGAGAGCAACACGCACTAGAAGCCGGACACTATCCGACAGGTACATGGAATTTGGAGAAGAACCCGCTTTGCAATACCGAAGACAAACTTGCGCACTGGACTCGTCGTCATTGAAGCCTGGTTCGGGGGCTACTGAGGGAGTCCTCGATTAGGGGGTGTCCAGATGGCCGGACTATGACCTTTGGCCAGACTCCCGGACTATGAAGATACAAGATTGAAGACTTCGTCCCGTGTCCGGATAGGACTTTCCTTGGCGTGGAAGGCAAGCTTGGCGATATGATATGAAGATCTCCTCCCATTGTAACTGACTCTGTGTAACCCTAGCCGTCTCCGGTGTCTATATAAACCGGAGAGTTTTAGTCCTTAGGACGAACAACAATCATACCATAGGCTAGCTTCTAGGGTTTAGCCTCTCTGATCTCGTGGTAGATCAACTCTTGTACTACCCATATCATCAATATTAATCAAGCAGGAGTAGGGTTTTACCTCCATCGAGAGGGCCCAAACCTAGGTAAAAACATTGTGTCCCTTGTCTCATGTTACCATCCGCCTAGACGCACAGTTCGGGACCCCCTACCCGAGATCTGCCGGTTTTGACACCGACAACAACCATGCTTCATGAACAGCAGGCCTTCCGTGTCGTCCACCGAAGGTGGCATCCGCTTCACAATGGGGTAGCTGTCCCCGATGAAAAGCGAGTACTCTCCAAGATTGTTCCTCGGCACCCACGTAGCATCACGGGGGTCGAACTCGGCGCCGTTCATCTGGTACACGCGGCATCCCAGATCTGGACACATGGTGACGTACATAGTCAAGGTCCATGCATAATAATGTTGTGCTCAAATATGGCGGTCAGTAATACTATGCAGCAAATAGTACTACTCCGGTATAGAGGAAGTAAAATAATCGGCTTATTATATATAGCCACACTCTTGGCTACATGGATGAGATAGTAAGACATGGAAAAACAAAAATGGTGGCAGCTAGTGGGTTCAAGTCTTCAATGGCCTAGCTAGCTATACGCGTCCTCCAAGGTAAAAAGTACTCCTACTAGTACTACTAAGTAGTATACTACTAGTACAACAATGAAACAGAAGGCGAGAGGGTTAAAAAATGGAATACCTGGGTAGATGGTGACGGTCCGATCATGGTAGATTGTGTGACCATGTTGCACATCAGTGGTACCATGGGTAACGACTGCTAAGATAGTTGATCCCAATATGCCAAAGTCAGCTACAAGGTTCCGGGTTAGACCGAATCGCGGATGAAAATGCACATCCAGGATCGTGGTCTTATTTTGATCGGGGAATGACTGGTCCCTGCAAAATAATGGAGTACCGTTATGGATGCAAATGATGGTTTGTGCATTCCGTTTGTAATCTCCAGTACCGTAGGATGGCAACCAGATGAAACAAGTCCCCTAGCTTGTCACCGCAAAGATGCGGCCTAGATGGCGCACGGCGTCTTCGAACATGTAGGGGTACAAATCTGCCGCCGCCAACATGCGCCAGCCTCTGCCGTTAGTGCCTCTTGCATTGATGGCAATCCTTATGTCGAACATCGCGATGAGATAGTAATCGTTGTAGCTGTGTCGCTTTGTCGGCGGGTCCGCAATTGCTATCTTCTTCAATCTCATGTAGGCATCATCATACGTATTCAAGCCCAGCTAGTCCGGAAGGCCGATCCCAATGGTGGAGAAGGGGTCTACCGGAACGGCCGCACTGCTATGGATGTTGTGCAAAATGATGGTGGTATCCGGCCGGAGGTATGCAAGCCAATCTTCGTTGGCACCGACCCAGACCTATATATAAGACGGTGGGCAGCGGAGAAATTACGGGATGGAAATGGAATAACTAAGTACTAAATGATCAAACTCCATTACTGACCTACTCATCGGACAAAATCCGACTACCTCTCAACGTCGGCAACTCTAGCGGAGTCAACGTGCAACCATGGCCAGGGAGCGGTGGACTGTTCGAAGGATTGTCCCATAGAAGAACCTTCTCCTCGAGGACGCATGGAAGACCAACAAGCATGGCCTTTTCCCAAGCCTGTTTAAGTAGCATCTTGAAAAAGTTTGTGCAGGAAGCACCGAGTCTTGCGGTGGTGAGGACGTCGGAGTGGCGTGCGATTTCTCCCAGAGGATCATCGTCCAAGGTCTCCCAGCCCCGACGAGGAGGAGAACCGCCTAGCGAATCCATGGGAGCAGCGACGAACTGCCTTTTCTTTAGGGGGAGGGGAACTGACGAGGAGGAGATAAGAGCGTAGTAACCGCAGGGCCTCGTCCCTTCCAACTGTAGATCGTTCCTCAGCGAAGGGGTGGGGCTATTATTTACTACTAGTACTAGGATTGCATTATACTGTAAATAATAGCAGTAGTAAGTACTTTTTCGCACTAGGTATTAGTTTTTGGCGCGGATTAAGAAATTTTGGGTATGTTTTTGCCATTTTTTGTACACGCCAACTAGTCTTAAAAAACTTCTTACATTATGTGACGGAGGAGTACGTACTCGTACTGTAGCAGTACTAGTACTACTTTTCTCAACTAGTAGTGCGATGTACTGTACTTCTTGTCTAGTTCTAGTATAGTGCACCAGTTTTGAACTCTTGAATCTCAGGGCCAAGGAGCTACAGTTGGAAGTGGAGGGTACTACTGTTCTCTAGAACCATCGTTGTACTATCAATGCAGGGAAAGTACACCTGCGTAGTGGCCTAGTGGGTACTCTTGGTGCTCTATTCAGCCGCTCCTCTCACGTAGCTGGCCTACTCAGCCGCTCCTCTCACGCACACACTAGTAGCCTGTTTATCAGCAACGGTTACTGTGGGGGCAGAACATTTGAGTTATTTGATATAGCGAGACTAGGCTTTTCGCTTCCATTTGTGGAGGTGTAATGGTTCTCGTCGAACTTTGTTAGTAGTTCCTTCTTTGTGAAGAGATGAAGCAAAGCTTTTGCCTCCGTTTCAAAAAAAACACGTCAATAGGAATTTCTTTTATAGTAGAGCCGATAATGGAGTGAAGTCCTTGCGTGCAACGCCACAAGCTACAGAGTAGTAGTAGATCACTTTATGTGCAGAGCCATATTGCATAGTTCACAATGCCCCGCCAGGCTTTTCCGGCTCCTCGGGCTTAATTGGGAGGTGCTAGTTTAAATATACTACTAGCTGATGAGGAAGCTGCAAGCGAGGTGTGGCTAGGGCGAGCACGCGAGCCACGGGATGCTGGGAAGGAAAACCCGTTCACGTGGCTAGGCTGTCCAGTGCACCCAGATTATGGGGCCGCCCGTCCGTTTGACTTCAAAACTCAAACTACCCGTGTAAAATATTGGCTCGCAGCAAAGTGTAGTAGTACTATTTAAAAAAGGTCATCATGCGTTCGGCCGGGATCGAACCCACAAAACGAGGTATACACTCCCGCGACCACTAGTAGTACTCGTTGGAGTACAACGCAACCTAGAATCGCCTTTTGTCGCTAGTAGTACGTACATTGTTCCTTACAAGAAACCCCTATAATGCAAGAAACCACTAAAATGCCAACAAACTACTAGCACTTGCAGTGGCAGACTTAAGATAAGACTACCTTATATACCATTGTACATGCTCTTACCAACAAAAATCCTCGAGTGACCTCCTACCTCCGGCCCATCCACCTAGTCATCCTCGGCCATGGGACGCAGCTACCGCAGCCGGCAGAAGGCGAGGTCAAAACCGCCGGTGGTGCGGAGCCCATGTTGCGGCATCCTGGATGCCAGCTCTGTTCAGCGCTCGTGGCTGCTAGCTAGCCAAGATAGCTCCATCCAGCTACTTGTCTGCAAGGTTTGCTAGCTAGATTGGCACGGCAGCGCGATGGCTTGCTCGCGCGTGCCACGCTAAGGCCAGCCATCTGGCTCGAGCGAAGGCCAGCGCGGCGGCTTGCTCGCTCGTGAGTCACGCTCGGGCCAGCCTGCCAACCCGTGCGGAGGCCAGCGCGGCTTCTGGCCCGTCCGGCGGAACGGCGGCCAACTCGCTCATCACCGGTGCCACCGATGAACACGCATCAGTGCTGTTTGAAGTAATGTTCAAGAAAAATAATGATTTGAGGGGGAATAACAGGATAGAAGGTCTGATGTGGGTCCCTCGTGTCAACGGTCAAACAAAATGTGTTGATTTAAGCTGCCTCGTCAGCACGGACGTGTGGGCCAACCCTGTCATAAATGGGTTTAAACAAACCTAATTGGTAGGAGTACTAGGTAGTAGTTTTTGGCGTGGATTAAGAAATTTTGGGTATGTTTTTGCTATTTTTTGTACAATAGATTATTCCTAGGCCTGGTTGAAAGTGGTAGTTTTTTGTTAAATACTCTACATATTGTAAGTCGGAGTGAAAGTTAAGCTTTGGAAGCCAATAAGCAAGGCTAGTTACATTGCGCATATGTGTACAAGATTGAAAGAAAATATCAACCATGAGTGACTAATATCTTGATGGAAAACTCAAAACTATGGAATACTAGGAAAAATGCATGGTTGGAAATACTAGCAATGTTCATGTCCGTTGCAACGAATCATAATTAGAATAATACTTATTCACAAACTTGGTACAAAACACTCTAATTTTGATATACACATGTCACTAGAGATATATTATGTTTCAATTAGAATATATTCCTTGGTCTGTTTTGGTGAGGTCGGGGAGGGATGTGGTTGGTTTTAAGATACTAATTATGGGTTTTTTTATGAAATTGATAGACAAGTGGGATGTTGGTGAGAAAAGGCAACAACTTACCTCACAATCGTTAGATGTAGATCTAATGGTCAGAAACGACGGATGGCAGACACACCAGCATCACCAACTTAGTCTTGTTTAGGAGTACTAGCAAGATCCGTGCATTGCACGGAACATCAAGATGCATTTTTGTTATAAAACACTTGTTGTGATTGACCCTTGCGGGAGTAATCCCATGTGTAAAAACTAATGATATCTTGAGAAATATGAGATAAGGTGAAGAGGAGTGGGGTGTGGTGGTGGTTGGTGGGGGACTGAGCGGAGGCATGGGGATTGAAGACGCCGGCAGCGGCCACCAGGCCAGTTTGTTCCAGAGGCTTCCTTTCTTAATTGCTCAACAATGAGGTTTGTTGGATATAAGGATGAACGAGGGAAGGCCTTGTCTGCAAATGTGGAGAGGGGTGCGGGTATCTTTTAGTTTAATTTCCATCCGTCAGATATAGATCGGACGGTCTATATTGCAAGATGGCACACGTACCATCATCACCAACTAGGTTTTTTATAAGAGAAGAAATATAAGTATGGAGATACAAACGTATTATCGATACTTGCTTCCATAAACTAGCATCTACATTCTATTCAACGCCTCGGCCTATGGGGCCTTAGCACAATGACTTCTTGACTATGTAAAACAAAGATTTTCCCATCGCTGACAAGGAGGGGGTGACGGCGGCGCGCTTTTTGGCTTGGACTAGTCCTAGTAGTCACATCACCTTGATGAGAAATGCACCGGATGCAAAGAGCTGAGGAACAACGATCAAAAAACCAACTGCATGATCCTAAAGAAAGTTTGAAAGAGAAGAGGAGTAATTCAAAACACCTACGTCAAGATTCCTCACCAGAGTGACAAAGGGGCTGAGGAGTAAAAAGAATTCCTACTCTCCGATATAACTAGACTCCGAAAATAGTTTTATTCTAGACTCAACAACAGCCAAACTACACGATCAATCAAGGGGGCTCCTAAGGTCGGTCGAGGCTCTGATACCAACTTGTCACGCCCAAGATGTGACCCTATCCTAAAGGAACTCGAAGGTCCCACCAAGGATAGAAGCGCATCTTGAAGACGCTTTTGCAAGGTGGATATCATTACATCAACATTACATAATAGTGGGGATACATACAAGAGACAAACAATGACACATGAATACAACATCATCATACATAAGATCGACATCCAACTACGGATGAAACACAAACAGAAACTCAAACGACATCCACCCTGCTAGCCCAGGCTGCCCACCTGGAACCTATCCCCTCATCGAAGAAGAAGCAGAAGAAGAACTCCAAAACAAGCAAACATCGCTCTCGCGTCATGATCATCACATAACCTGTACCTGCAACTGTTGTTGTAGTAATCTGTGAGCCACGAGGACTCAGCAATCCCATTACCATGGGTATCAAGACTAGCAAAGCTTAATGGGAAGGAAGGGGTAAAGTGGTAAGGTTGCAGCAGCGACTAAGCATATATGGTGGCAAACATACGCAAATAAGAGCGAGAAGAGAGCAAGCGGAACGGTCGTGATGCCAGGAATGATCAAGAGGTGATCCTGAACTCCTACTTATGTCAAACATAACCCAAAAACTGTGTTCACTTCCCGGACTCCGCCAAAAAGAGACCATCACGGCTACACACGCGGTTCATGCATTTTAAATCGTATCTGGTGTCAAGTTATCTACAACCGGACATTAACAAATTCCCATCTGCCACATAACCGTGGGCACGGCTTTCGAAAGATTATACCCTGCAGGGGTGTCCCAACTTAGCCCATGATAAGCTCTCGCGATCAACGAAGGATATACCTTCTCCCAGGAAGACCCGATCAGACTCAGAATCCCGGTTTTACAAGACATTTCGACAATGGTAAAACAAGACCAGCAAGACCGCCCGTTGTGCCGACAAATCCCGATAGGAGCTGCACATATCTCGTTCTCAGGGCACACCGGATGAGCCAGACGTCGGGTTGGCATAGACCCTGGTTGCCCAGGGGGCACCGGACATCGCTCGGTTTGGACCAGCACTTGGAGAAGCACTGGCCCGGGGGTAAAATAAAGATGACCCTCGGGATGTGCGACTCCCAAGGGAAAAAGGCTAGGTGAGGCAAATGGTAAAACCAAGGTTGGGCCTTGCTGGAGGAGTTTTATTCAAAGCAAACTGTCAAGGGGGTCCCATAAATCACCCAACCGCGTAAGGAACGCAAAATCCGGGAACATAACACTGGTATGACGGAAACTAGGGCGACAAAAGTGGAACAAAACACCAGGCATAAGGCCGAGTCTTCCACCCTTTACCAAGTATATAGATGCATTAATTAAATAAGAGATATTGTGATATCCCAACATAATCCTGTCCACCATGGAGCAATCTTCAACTTCACCTGCAACTAGCAATGCTATAAGAGGGCTGAGCAAAGTGGTAACATAGCCAAGCAATGGTTTGCTAGGAAGGGTGAAGAAGGTTATAGGCTGACATGGCAAATTGGGAGGCTTGATAAATAGGGGATAGGTAGCGCAGCATAGCGGTAGAATGAAACAACTAGCTTAGCGATGATAGGAGTGAGATCCAGGGTAGCGGTCATCTTGCCTGAAATCCTGCAAGGAAGAAGAACGAGTCCATGAAGAAGATGAAGCCACGAAGACGAACCAAGCGTAGACGAACGAATCCTCACGATCGCAACAAAACGGGAACTATCGGGAGAAGCACGGTAAATACACCAAACATATACATGACATGATGCACAACCAAGCATGATGCAAGACAAGACTACATGAAGCTACTCATGGCAAGAGATGATACAAACAAGAGCAACACATCAAGGCAAGTTTAAATGAGGCCGGAAACAACATATAACAATTCCGGTAAGTCCTCATATGAAAATTTCGAAATTGGTCCAGATCTGAATAAACCTTATGTTCAAGTTGTTAAACAGCAATTTAAGATGCACCAAGATGATCTACACAAAATTCTAGTCAAGTTGGATATAAAGTTCATTTATTTCGGAGCTACAGCCTAGAAGATATGAGCAAAACAAGATAAACATGGCATTGATGCAAAATGCATACAAACGTCAAGCAAACACACCCAAAGCAAGGATGCAACATGATAATATGAAGCTACATGGAAATTCAAGCAAGTTTCATATAGAGCACACTCAAAATGGAGCAACGGTTCAACACACACACACACTACACAAGTTATAGCAACAATCTGTCCAAAACAGCAACTAGGCATATTGCAAGCATCAAAACAACATGCTACAGCACCCCAACATGAGAACAAAAGGCATGGACATGATGTACAGGTAAAGCATGACAAAACATGAACACTAAGATATCTCCGGAAATCACTAGAACATGCTCCAAAACACATGGCAAGATTGCATATGGAACAGTTTCAGACTTTGCAGAAATAACATCAGGTTGCAATGTTTAGAGCTATTAAAAAACATGTTACAGCAAGATATCATGGAAACTTAAGGCATGGCATATTACTACTAAATGCATAGAACAAAAGTCCTTTACTGACCATGAGCCAAAAGGGCAGAGAAAATATGATGACACCCATGTAAACAAGGCAAAAGATATGACAGATTCAAACATGGCAGGAACAACGATAAGTAGGCATGTTGGTCAGCTTGTATCACTCACCACAGAGCAATACATGGCATGACAAGGTGACCAAAAGTAAGAATACATATTTATGAAGCTAAGCATGGAAAGATCAAGTTCATAGGATGCATGGATCACTAGCAAAACACATGGCAAAACTGAACTTAATGTTAACAGGCTGACAACAACATTATTTAGCACCTTGAGAGCATGATTACAACAAGCTACAGCAAGATATAAATGCAACCAGGGGCATGGATGGATAGAGAATTACATGTGTAAATAAACATCCTTAGTGAACATCTCCAGATTATGCATAGAATGACTTGTAGCATCAGGTTTACATAGCATCACAAAATAACAGATTCAGCCTAGCAAAACAGCAACAGAAAGTACCCTACTTAACAAGCTTGATGCACTCAGTACAAGACTCGCAAAAATACATGGATGGAACCCCTATAAAGACGGAATGATGTAGTACAAAACACATGTAGAGCTCATGCTCATAGGATGCACACACAACATGCAACGAAAATAACAAAACATCAAGTTCTGACAGTTTCAGCAGATTAACATCATATAGCACTCTTGCAACGATGCTTCGGGCATCAAGATGATCTCAAACAATCATGGCACAATAGAACAAAATGAAGAGCATCTCACGATGAACATTTTGATATATCATGCACATGAAATGGAGCTACGGTCATGGAGTTATGACATGATGAACAGGAACACAAAATGTTGAAAAACTCAGGAGTTATAGCAACATGATAATATGAAGCTACATGCAAATTCAAGCAAGTATCATATAGAGCACACTCAAAACGGAGCAATGGTTCAACACACACACACTATACAAGTTATAGCAACAATCTGTCCAAAACAGCAACTAGGCATATTGCAAGGATCAAAACAACATGCTACGGCACCCCAACATGAGAACAAAAGGCATGGAAATGACGTACAGGTAAAGCATGACAAAACATGAACACTGAGCTATCTCTAGAAATCACTAGAACATGCTCCAAAACACATGGCAAGATTGCATATGGTAACAGTTTCAGACTTTGCGGAAATAACATCAGGTTGCAATGTTTAGAGCTATCAAACAACATGTTACAGCAAGATATCATGGAAACTTAAGGCATGGAATGATACTACTAAATGCATAGAACAAACTCCTTTACTGACCATGAGCCAAATGGGCACAGAAAATATGATGGCACCCATGTAAACATGGCAAAAGATATGACAGATTCAAACATGGCAGGAACAACGATAAGTAGGCATGTTGGTGAGCTTGTACCACTCACCACAGAGCAATATATGGTATGCCAAGGTGACCAACAGTAAGAAGACATATGGATGAAGCTAAGCATGGCAAGAGCAAGTTTATAGGGTGCATGTATGACTAGCAAAACACATGGCAAAACTGAACTTAATGTTAACACGCTGACAGCTACATTATTTACCAAATTAAGAGCAAGATTACAACAAGCTACAACAAGCTATAAATGCAACCATGCTCATGGATGGATATATCATGACATTTATAACAAAACATCCTTAGTGAACATCTCCAGATTATGCATAGAATGACTTGTAGCAGCAGGTTTACATAGCATCACAAAATAACAGATTCAGCCTAGCAAAACAGCAACAGCAAGTACCCTACTTAACAAGCTTGATGCACTCAGTACAAGACTGACAAAAATATATGGATGGCACCCCTGTAAATATAACATGATGTATTACAAAACACATGTACAGCTCATGCTCATAGGATGCACACACAAAATGCAACGAAAATAACAAAACATCAAGTTCTGACAGTTTCAGCAGATTAACATCATATAGCACTCTTGCAACGATGATTCGGGCATCAAGATGATCTCAAACAATCATGGCACAATGGATCAAAATTAATAGCATCTCATGATGAACATTCTGATATATCGTGCGCATGAAATGGAGCTACGGTCATGGAGTTATGACATGATGAACAGGCGCACAAAATGTTGAAAAACTCAGGGACTTAGTCAATTTCACCTCGCGGGAAAAGTTGGACGAAACGGTGCGGGATGAGGAGATCCAGGATGGGGTGGCTGCTTGGTTGGACTCCTGGTGGATCTGGTCCACTTTTCCAGATCCGTCGACGGAGGAGCTCCGACGAGCTACTCCGTCGAGACGGCGAGCCGGGGGCTAGGGAGATGGCCGGAGAGGGGGCGAGGCGGCGGGCGGCGGAGCAAGGCGCCAGCTCTCTGGCCGGGCAGCAGGGAAGGAGGCGAGGCACGGTCGCTGGGGTGGCGGACAGGTGGCGCGGTCGGCGGGGAACGGTAGGGACGCAGCGGGAAACTCGGTGCGGAACGCGCACCGGTGAGGCACGGGGCATCGGGCGCGGGTGCCCGCGGTTGGCGGCGGCGGATTTGGAGACGAGACCGGCGATGGAGAGGAGCTCGGGTGTCGGCGGGGCAGACGGGCGGCGGCCGGCGAGGAGGAGGTGGCTGGAGCGGAGCTGGCCGGCGGGGGGCTCGCGGCGACGAGGCGGTGGCGATGTGGTAGAGGCGCGCGGGGGCGCGGGCGGTGGCCAGCGGGCCCGGCGAGGCCCGGTTCGGCCCCGGGGCGGGCCGGATCTAGGCCCCGGGTGGCGGCGGTGATGTGGGCGCGAGGGAGGTGAGGTGGCGGCTCCGGATTGGGCGCGGAGGCGGCAGCGCTGAGGTGGCGGCAGATGATTCGTCAGAGCGACGTGTCCGGCGGACATTTCCGGCGCGGACGGACGTATCCGGTGGCGAGAGGGGGAAGACACTAGGGTTGGACTGCGCCGTAATTTCGGGAAGGGCACATATTTATAGATTCTGGGAGCTAGGAGAGTCCAAATGGGGCACGGTTTTCACCCACACGATCGTGATCGAACGACCGAGAGCATGGAGGGGGTTAGGATGGGCTAGTGGGCTGTGGTGAAGGGGTGCTGGGCTGCAAAGAGAAGGGGATTTTGCAGCTACCCGGTTAACTGTTGGAGTATCAAACGGACTCCAAATGGCACGAAACTTGACAGGCGATCTACCGGTGCTATACCAAGGCCGCTAGGCAAACCTCGGTCTATTCCGAGAATGTTTAACACCCGCACATGAAAAGAGGCAAAAGGGGGCGCCGGGTGACATAGGAGTGTCGGATTGCAAAACGGACAACGGGGAAAATGCTCGGATGCATGAGACGAACACGTATGCAATGCAATGCACATGATGACATGATAAAATGCAACACGCAAGCAAATGACATGGCAATGACGGTGAATAACTGGTAGACACCTGGCGCATCGAATCCGGGGTGTTACATGTATACAGGGAAGGAGCCTGGGCGGGTCCGCATGTGGGAGAGATAGAAAGAGGTGAGTGGTGCACAAGGAGACAAAGTGTGCTTGTTTGCAGTGGGGGTGGTGTGTGAGGTGAGTGCGCGTGAACCACATAACTAGGGAGATAGACGTTTGGGGGTGACTTTTTGTGTGTATGGGAAATATACACTCTACATAGTGCGTGTGCTTGGGTAAGAGAGATAGCGGGAGACCTAGAGAGTGAGGGAAGAGATGTGTGCATGCCCGAGAGACAAAGTGATAGAGACCTATGTTGTGGTCCGGACTTTAGAAGAGAGAGGGGTGTTAATGTGCTCGTGTGTTGGTGTTTGGGGGAGAGAACGACTTCTCTATGTGTGGGTGTGGGGGGGGGGTTGACTTCAGATAAAGAGTGAGGTGTCTATATTTGAGGGACTTTAGCGTAATTGAGATATTGTGCACTCATTGTTGATCAATTTGTTTCATAGTTTGTACTATGAGATAACAATACTTTTGAACATGCGTGATATACCTTGATGTACCAGAATTACAAACCTAAAATTGGAATTTTGGAATTCGACTCCATCATTAGCTTTTCTAATTCATTTAAATGGAGGTACATATATTAAGCCGGGATTTCGTGATTTCAAATTCATATATCAAACCTAGAGATATACACATACGGGCATGTTCAAACTTTATAATCATCCACTTTATTCATACACATACACATTTTTGCTTTTGTCATCATATTTAGGATAAACACATTTGGAATTTCATTTGAATTGGAACGTATGATGGTATTTGCTTGCTATACGGGACGGAACACCGCTCCCAGTCTCCGGGCCGAGGGCTGGAGAGGCGAGAGGAGGAGCTGCTTCGGCCGGCCATGGTGGAATGGATCTCTGTCGAAAGCGCTCTGATGAATACTCGCGGGGGGAAGGTGGTGTGAATTGGATCTAAATCCCCACCTCTT
>NC_057810.1:168525547-168525908 GCF_018294505.1 Triticum aestivum
GTGTGCTTGGGTAAGAGAGATAGCGGGAGACCTAGAGAGTGAGGGAAGAGATGTGTGCATGCCCGAGAGACAAAGTGATAGAGACCTATGTTGTGGTCCGGACTTTAGAAGAGAGAGGGGTGTTAATGTGCTCGTGTGTTGGTGTTTGGGGGAGAGAACGACTTCTCTATGTGTGGGTGTGGGGGGGGGGGGTTGACTTCAGATAAAGAGTGAGGTGTCTATATTTGAGGGACTTTAGCGTAATTGAGATATTGTGCACTCATTGTTGATCAATTTGTTTCATAGTTTGTACTATGAGATAACAATACTTTTGAACATGCGTGATATACCTTGATGTACCAGAATTACAAACCTAAAATTG
>NC_057810.1:168525918-168536006 GCF_018294505.1 Triticum aestivum
GAAAAAAACTCCCTGGCTTTTCGCATTCGTTTGACACGTGGAAGATGGTCATTATTGGGCATAGAAGCTAAGGAGAGCAACACGCACTAGAAGCCGGACACTATCCGACAGGTACATGGAATTTGGAGAAGAACCCGCTTTGCAATACCGAAGACAAACTTGCGCACTGGACTCGTCGTCATTGAAGCCTGGTTCGGGGGCTACTGAGGGAGTCCTGGATTAGGGGGTGTCCAGATGGCCGGACTATGACCTTTGGCCAGACTCCCGGACTATGAAGATACAAGATTGAAGACTTCGTCCCGTGTCCGGATAGGACTTTCCTTGGCGTGGAAGGCAAGCTTGGCGATATGATATGAAGATCTCCTCCCATTGTAACCGACTCTGTGTAACCCTAGCCCTCTCTGGTGTCTATATAAACCGGAGAGTTTTAGTCCTTAGGACGAACAACAATCATACCATAGGCTAGCTTCTAGGGTTTAGCCTCTCTGATCTCGTGGTAGATCAACTCTTGTACTACCCATATCATCAATATTAATCAAGCAGGAGTAGGGTTTTACCTCCATCGAGAGGGCCCAAACCTAGGTAAAAACATTGTGTCCCTTGTCTCATGTTACCATCCGCCTAGACGCACAGTTCGGGACCCCCTACCCGAGATCCGCCGGTTTTGACACCGACAACAACCATGCTTCATGAACAGCAGGCCTTCCGTGTCGTCCACCGAAGGTGGCATCCGCTTCACAATGGGGTAGCTGTCGCCGATGAAAAGCGAGTACTCTCCAAGATTGTTCCTCGGCACCCATGTAGCATCACGGGGGTCGAACTCGGCGCCGTTCATCTGGTACACGCGGCATCCCAGATCTGGACACATGGTGACGTACATAGTCAAGGTCCATGCATAATAATGTTGTGCTCAAATATGGCGGTCAGTAATACTATGCATCAAATAGTACTACTCCGGTATATAGGAAGTAAAATAATCGGCTTATTATATATAGCCACACTCTTGGCTACATGGATGAGATAGTAAGACATGGAAAAACAAAAATGGTGGCAGCTAGTGGGTTCAAGTCTTCAATGGCCTAGCTAGCTATACGCGTCCTCCAAGGTAAAAAGTACTCCTACTAGTACTACTAAGTAGTATACTACTAGTACAACAATGAAACAGAAGGCGAGAGGGTTAAAAAAATGGAATACCTGGGTAGATGGTGACGGTCCGATCATGGTAGATTGTGTGACCATGTTGCACATCAGTGGTACCATGGGTAACGACTGCTAAGATAGTTGATCCCAATATGCCAAAGTCAGCTACAAGGTTCCGGGTTAGACCGAATCGCGGATGAAAATGCACATCCAGGATCGGTGGTCTTATTTTGATCGGGGAATGACTAGTCCCTGCAAAATAATGGAGTACCGTTATGGATGCAAATGATGGTTTGTGCATTCCGTTTGTAATCTCCAGTACCGTAGGATGGCAACCAGATGAAACAAGTCCCCTGGCTTGTCACCGCAAAGATGCGGCCTAGATGGCGCACGGCGTCTTCGAACGTGTAGGGGTACAAATCTGCCGCCGCCAACATGCGCCAGCCTCTGCCGTTACTGCCTCTTGCATTGATGGCAATCCTTATGTCGAACATCGCGATGAGATAGTAATCGTTGTAGCTGTGTCGCTTTGTCGGCGGGTCCACAATTGCTATCTTCTTCAATCTCATGTAGGCATCATCATACGTATTCAAGCCCAGCTAGTCCGGAAGGCCGATCCCAATGGTGGAGAAGGGGTCTACCGGAACGGCCGCACTGCTATGGATGTTGTGCAAAATGATGGTGGTATCCGGCCGGAGGTATGCAAGCCAATCTTCGTTGGCACCGACCCAGACCTATATATAAGACGGTGGGCAGCGGAGAAATTACGGGATGGAAATGGAATAACTAAGTACTACATGATCAAACTCCATTACTGACCTACTCATCGGACAAAATCCGACTACCTCTCAACGTCGGCAACTCTAGCGGAGTCAATGTGCAACCATGGCCAGGGAGCGGTGGACTGTTCGAAGGATTGTCCCATAGAAGAACCTTCTCCTCGAGGACGCATGGAAGACCAACAAGCATGGCCTTTTCCCAAGCCTCTTTAAGTAGCATCTTGAAAAAGTTTGTGCAGGAAGCACCGAGTCTTGCGGTGGTGAGGACGTCGGAGTGGCGTGCGATTTCTCCCAGAGGATCGTCGTCCAAGGTCTCCCAGCCCCGACGAGGAGGAGAACCGCCTAGCGAATCCATGGGAGCAGCGACGAACTGCCTTTTCTTTAGGGGGAGGGGAACTGGCGAGGAGGAGATAAGAGCGTAGTAACCGCAGGGCCTCGTCCCTTCCAACTGTAGATCGTTCCTCAGCGAAGGGGTGGGGCTATTATTTACTACTAGTACTAGGATTGCATTATACTGTAAATAATAGCACTAGTAAGTAATTTTTCGCACTAGGTATTAGTTTTTGGCGTGGATTAAGAAATTTTGGGTATGTTCTTGCCATTTTTTGTACACGCCAACTAGTCTTAAAAAACTTCTTACATTATGTGAGGGAGGAGTACGTACTCGTACTGTAGCAGTACTAGTACTACTTTTCTCAACTAGTAGTGCGATGTACTGTACTTCTTGTCTACTTCTAGTATAATGCACCAGTTTTGAACTCTTGAATCTCAGGGCCAAGGAGCTACAGTTGGAAGTGGAGGGTACTACTGTTCTCTAGAACCATCGCTGTACTATCAATGCAGGGAAAGTACACCTGCGTAGTGGCCTAGTGGGTACTCTTGGTGCTCTATTCAGTCGCTCCTCTCACGTAGCTGGCCTACTCAGCCGCTCCTCTCACGCACACACTAGTAGCCTGTTTATCAGCAACGGTTACTGTGGGGGCAGAACATTTGAGTTATTTGATATAGCGAGACTAGGCTTTTCGCTTCCATTTGTGGAGGTGTAATGGTTCTCGTCGAACTTTGTTAGTAGTTCCTTCTTTGTGAAGAGATGAAGCAAAGCTTTTGCCTCCGTTTCAAAAAAAACACGTCAATAGGAATTTCTTTTATAGTAGAGCCGATAATGGAGTGAAGTCCTTGCGTGCAACGCCACAAGCTACAGAGTAGTAGTAGATCACTTTATGTGCAGAGCCATATTGCATAGTTCACAATGCCCCGCCAGGCTTTTTCGGCTCCTCGGGCTTAATTGGGAGGTGCTAGTTTAAATATACTACTAGCTGATGAGGAAGCTGCAAGCGAGGTGTGGCTAGGGCGAGCACGCGAGCCACGGGATGCTGGGAAGGAAAACCCGTTCACGTGGCTAGGCTATCCAGTGCACCCAGATTATGGGGCCGCCCGTCCGTTTGACTTCAAAACTCAAACTACCCGTGTAAAATATTGGCTCGCAGCAAAGTGTAGTAGTACTATTTAAAAAAGGTCATCATGCGTTCGGCCGGGATCGAACCCACAAAACGAGGTATACACTCCCGCGACCACTAGTAGTACTCGTTGGAGTACAACGCAACCTAGAATCGCCTTTTGTCGCTAGTAGTACATACATTGTTCCTTACAAGAAACCCCTATAATGCAAGAAACCACTAAAATGCCAAGAAACTACTACCACTTGCAGTGGCAGACTTAAGATAAGACTACCTTATATACCATTGTACATGCTCTTACCAACAAAAATCCTCGAGTGACCTCCTACCTCCGGCCCATCCACCTAGTCATCCTCGGCCATGGGACGCAGCTACCGCAGCCGGCAGAAGGCGAGGTCAAGACCGCCGGTGGTGCGGAGCCCATGTTGCGGCATCCCGGATGCCAGCTCCGTTCAGCGCTCGTGGCTGCTAGCTAGCCAAGATAGCTCCATCCAGCTGCTTGTCTGCAAGGTTTGCTAGCTAGATTGGCACGGCAACGCGGTGGCTTGCTCGCACGCGCCACGCTAAGGCCAGCCATCTGGCTCGAGCGAAGGCCAGCACGGCGGCTTGCTCGCTCGTGAGTCACGCTCGGGCCAGCCTGCCAACCCGTGCGGAGGCCAGCGCGGTTTCTGGCCCGTCCGGCGGAACGGCGGCCAACTCGCTCATCACCGGTGCCACCGATGAACACGCATCAGTGCTGTTTGAAGTAATGTTCAAGAAAAATAATGATTTGAGGGGGAATAACAGGATAGAAGGTCTGATGTGGGTCCCTCGTGTCAACGGTCAAACAAAATGTGTTGATTTAAGCTGCCTCGTCAGCACGGACGTGTGGGCCAACCCTGTCATAAATGGGTTTAAACAAACCTAATTGGTAGGAGTACTAGGTAGTAGTTTTTGGCGTGGATTAAGAAATTTTGGGTATGTTTTTGCTATTTTTTGTACAATAAATTATTCCTAGGCCTGGTTGAAAGTGGTAGTTTTTTGTTAAATACTCTACATATTGTAAGTCGGAGTGAAAGTTAAGCTTTGGAAGCCAATAAGCAAGGCTAGTTACATTGCGCATATGTGTACATGATTGAAAGAAAATATCAACCATGAGTGACTAATATCTTGATGGAAAACTCAAAACTATGGAATACTAGGAAAAAATGCATGGTTGGAAATACTAGCAATGTTCATGTCCGTTGCAACGAATCATAATTAGAATAATACTTATTCACAAACTTGGTACAAAACACTCTAATTTTGATATACATATGTCACTAGAGATATATTATGTTTCAATTAGAATATATTCCTTGGTCTGTTTTGGTGAGGTCGGGGAGGGATGTGGTTGGTTTTAAGATACTAATTATGGGTTTTTTTATGAAATTGATAGACAAGTGGGATGTTGGTGAGAAAAGGCAACAACTTACCTCACAATCGTTAGATGTAGATCTAATGGTCAGAAACGACGGATGGCAGACACACCAGCATCACCAACTTAGTCTTGTTTAGGAGTACTAGCAAGATCCGTGCATTGCACGGAACATCAAGATGCATTTTTGTTATAAAACACTTGTTGTGATTGACCCTTGCGGGAGTAATCCCATGTGTAAAAACTAATGATATCTTGAGAAATATGAGATAAGGTGAAGAGGAGTGGGGTGTGGTGGTGGTTGGTGGGGGACTGAGCGGAGGCATGGGGATTGAAGACGCCGGCAGCGGCCACCAGGCCAGTTTGTTCCAGAGGCTTCCTTTCTTAATTGCTCAACAATGAGGTTTGTTGGATATAAGGATGAACGAGGGAAGGCCTTGTCTGCAAATGTGGAGAGGGGTGCGGGTATCTTTTAGTTTAATTTCCATCCGTCAGATATAGATCGGACGGTCTATATTGCAAGATGGCACACGTACCATCATCACCAACTAGGTTTTTTATAAGAGAAGAAATATAAGTATGGAGATACAAACGTATTATCAATACTTGCTTCCATAAACTAGCATCTACATTCTATTCAACGCCTCGGCATGTGGGGCCTTAGCACAATGACTTCTCGACTATGTAAAACAAAGATTTTCCCATCGCTGACAAGGAGGGGGTGACGGCGGCGCGCTTTTTGGCTTGGACTAGTCCTAGTAGTCACATCACCTTGATGAGAAATTCACCAGATGCAAAGAGCTGAGGAACAACGATCAAAAAACCAACTGCATGATCCTAAAGAAAGTTTGAAAGAGAAGAGGAGTAATTCAAAACACCTACGTCAAGATTCCTCACCAGAGTGACAAAGGGGCTGAGGAGTAAAAAGAATTCCTACTCTCCGATATAACTAGACTCCGAAAATAGTTTTCTTCTAGACTCAACAACAGCCAAACTACACGATCAATCAAGGGGGCTCCTAAGGTCGGTCGAGGCTCTGATACCAACTTGTCACGCCCAAGATGCGACCCTATCCTAAAGGAACTCGAAGGTCCCACCAAGGATAGAAGCGCATCTTGAAGACGCTTTTGCAAGGTGGATATCATTACATCAACATTACATAATAGTGGGGATACATACAAGAGACAAACAATGACACATGAATACAACATCATCATACATAAGATCAACATCCGACTACGGATGAAACACAAATAGAAACTCAAACGACATCCACCCTGCTAGCCCAGGCTGCCCACCTGGAACCTATCCCCAGATCGAAGAAGAAGCAGAAGAAGAACTCCAAAACAAGCAAACATCGCTCTCGCGTCATGATCATCACATAACCTGTACCTGCAACTGTTGTTGTAGTAATCTGTGAGCCACGAGGACTCAGCAATCCCATTACCATGGGTATCAAGACTAGCAAAGCTTAATGGGAAGGAAGGGGTAAAGTGGTGAGGTTGCAACAGCGACTAAGCATATATGGTGGCTAACATACGCAAATAAGAGCGAGAAGAGAGCAAGCGGAACGGTCGTGATGCCAGGAATGATCAAGAGGTGATCCTGAACTCCTACTTATGTCAAACATAACCCAAAAACTGTGTTCACTTCCCGGACTCCGCCGAAAAGAGACCATCACGGCTACACACGCGGTTGATGCATTTTAAATCGTATCTGGTGTCAAGTTATCTACAACCGGACATTAACAAATTCCCATCTGCCGCATAACCGTGGGCACGGCTTTCGAAAGATTATACCCTGCAGGGGTGTCCCAACTTAGCCCATGATAAGCTCTCGCGATCAACGAAGGATATACCTTCTCCCAGGAAGACCCGATCAGACTCAGAATCCCGGTTTACAAGACATTTCGACAATGGTAAAACAAGACCAGCAAGACCGCCCGTTGTGCCGACAAATCCTGATAGGAGCTGCACATATCTCGTTCTCAGGGCACACCGGATGAGCCAGACGTCGGGTTGGCATAGACCCTGGTTGCCCAGGGGGCACCGGACATCGCTCGGTTTGGACCAGCACTTGGAGAAGCACTGGCCCGGGGGTAAAATAAAGATGACCCTCGGGATGTGCGACTCCCAAGGGAAAAAGGCTAGGTGAGGCAAATGGTAAAACCAAGGTTGGGCCTTGCTGGAGGAGTTTTATTCAAAGCAAACTGTCAAGGGGGTCCCATAAATCACCCAACCGCGTAAGGAACGCAAAATCCGGGAACATAACACTGGTATGACGGAAACTAGGGCGACAAAAGTGGAACAAAACACCAGGCATAAGGCCGAGTCTTCCACCCTTTACCAAGTATATAGATGCATTAATTAAATAAGAGATATTGTGATATCCCAACATAATCCTGTCCACCATGGAGCAATCTTCAACTTCACCTGCAACTAGCAATGCTATAAGAGGGCTGAGCAAAGTGGTAACATAGCCAAGCAATGGTTTGCTAGGAAGGGTGAAGAAGGTTATAGGCTGACATGGCAAATTGGGAGGCTTGATAAATAGGTGATAGGTAGCGCAGCATAGCGGTAGAATGAAACAACTAGCTTAGCAATGATAGGAGTGAGATCCAGGGTAGCGGTCATCTTGCCTGAAATCCCACAAGGAAGAAGAACGAGTCCATGAAGAAGATGAAGCCACGAAGACGAACCAAGCGTAGACGAACGAATCCTCACGATCGCAACAAAACGGGAACTATCGGGAGAAGCACGGTAAATACACCAAACATATACATGACATGATGCACAACCAAGCATGATGCAAGACAAGACTACATGAAGCTACTCATGGCAAGAGATGATACAAACAAGAGCAACACATCAAGGCAAGTTTAAATGAGGCCGGAAACAACATATAACAATTCCGGTAAGTCCTCATATGCAAATTTCGAAATTGGTCCAGATCTGAATAAACCTTATGTTCAAGTTGTTAAACAGCAAGTTAAGATGCACCAAGATGATCTACACGAAATTCTAGTCAAGTTGGATATAAAGTTCATTTAGTTCGGAGCTACGGCCTAGAAGATATGAGCAAAACAAGATAAACATGGCATTGATGCAAAATGCATACAAACATCAAGCAAACACACCCAAAGCAAGGATGCAACATGATAATATGAAGCTACATGGAAATTCAAGCAAGTTTCATATAGAGACACTCAAAATGGAGCAACGGTTCAACACACACACACACTACACAAGTTATAGCAACAATCTGTCCAAAACAGCAACTAGGCATATTGCAAGCATCAAAACAACATGCTACAGCACCCCAACATGAGAACAAAAGGCATGGACATGATGTACAGGTAAAGCATGACAAAACATGAACACTAAGCTATCTCCGGAAATCACTAGAACATGCTCCAAAACACATGGCAAGATTGCATATGGTAACAGTTTCAGACTTTGCAGAAATAACATCAGGTTGCAATGTTTAGAGCTATTAAAAAACATGTTACAGCAAGATATCATGGAAACTTAAGGCATGGCATATTACTACTAAATGCATAGAACAAAAGTCCTTTACTGACCATGAGCCAAAAGGGCAGAGAAAATATGATGACACCCATGTAAACATGGCAAAAGATATGACAGATTCAAACATGGCAGGAACAACGATAAGTAGGCATGTTGGTCAGCTTGTATCACTCACCACAGAGCAATACATGGCATGACAAGGTGAACAAAAGTAAGAAGACATATTTATGAAGCTAAGCATGGAAAGATCAAGTTCATAGGGTGCATGGATCACTAGCAAAACACATGGCAAAACTGAACTTAATGTTAACAGGCTGACAACAACATTATTTAGCACCTTGAGAGCATGATTGCAACAAGCTACAGCAAGATATAAATGCAACCAGGGGCATGGATGGATAGAGAATTACATGTGTAACAAAACATCCTTAGTGAACATCTCCAGATTATGCATAGAATGACTTGTAGCATCAGGTTTACATAGCATCACAAAATAACAGATTCAGCCTAGCAAAACAGCAACAGAAAGTACCCTACTTAACAAGCTTGATGCACTCAGTACAAGACTCACAAAAATACATGGATGGAACCCCTGTAAAGACGGAATGATGTAGTACAAAACACATGTAGAGCTCATGCTCATAGGATGCACACACAACATGCAACGAAAATAACAAAACATCAAGTTCTGACAGTTTCAGCAGATTAACATCATATAGCACTCTTGCAACGATGCTTCGGGCATCAAGATGATCTCAAACAATCATGGCACAATGGAACAAAATGAAGAGCATCTCACGATGAACATTTTGATATATCATGCACATGAAATGGAGCTACGGTCATGGAGTTATGACATGATGAACAGGAACACAAAATGTTGAAAAACTCAGGAGTTATAGCAACATGATAATATGAAGCTACATGCAAATTCAATCAAGTATCATATAGAGCACACTCAAAACGGAGCAACGGTTCAACACACACACACTATACAAGTTATAGCAACAATCTGTCCAAAACAGCAACTAGGCATATTGCAAGGATCAAAACAACATGCTACGGCACCCCAACATGAGAACAAAAGGCATGGAAATGACGTACAGGTAAAGCATGACAAAACATGAACACTGAGCTATCTCTAGAAATCACTAGAACATGCTCCAAAACACATGGCAAGATTGCATATGGTAACAGTTTCAGACTTTGCGGAAATAACATCAGGTTGCAATGTTTAGAGCTATCAAACAACATGTTACAGCAAGATATCATGGAAACTTAAGGCATGGAATGATACTACTAAATGCATAGAACAAAAGTCCTTTACTGACCATGAGCCAAAAGGGCACAGAAAATATGATGGCACCCATGTAAACATGGCAAAAGATATGACAGATTCAAACATGGCAGGAACAACGATAAGTAGGCATGTTGGTGAGCTTGTACCACTCACCACAGAGCAATATATGGTATGCCAAGGTGACCAACAGTAAGAAGACATATGGATGAAGCTAAGCATGGCAAGAGCAAGTTTATAGGGTGCATGTATGACTAGCAAAACACATGGCAAAACTGAACTTAATGTTAACACGCTGACAGCTACATTATTTACCAAATTAAGAGCAAGATTACAACAAGCTACAACAAGCTATAAATGCAACCATGCTCATGGATGGATATATCATGACATTTATAACAAAACATCCTTAGTGAACATCTCCAGATTATGCATAGAATGACTTGTAGCAGCAGGTTTACATAGCATCACAAAATAACAGATTCAGCCTAG
>NC_057810.1:168536631-168574485 GCF_018294505.1 Triticum aestivum
AGCGGGCCCGGCGAGGCCCGGTTCGGCCCCGGGGCGGGCCGGATCTAGGCCCCGGGTGGCGGCGGCGATGTGGGCGCGAGGGAGGTGAGGTGGCGGCTCCGGATTGTGCGCGGAGGCGGCAGTGCTGAGGTGGCGGCGGATGATTCGTCAGAGCGACGTGTCCGGCGGACATTTCCGGCGCGGACTGACGTATCCGGCGGCGAGAGGGGGAAGACACTAGGGTTGGACTGCGCCGTAATTTCGGGAAGGGCACATATTTATAGATTATGGGAGCTAGGAGAGTCCAAATGGGGCACGGTTTTCACCCACACGATCGTGATCGAACGACCGAGAGCATGGAGGGGGTTAGGATGGGCTAGTGGGCTGTGGTGAAGGGGTGCTGGGCTGCAAAGAGAAGGGGATTTTGCAGCTACCCGGTTAACTGTTGGAGTATCAAACGGACTCCAAATGGCACGAAACTTGACAGGCGGTCTACCGGTGCTATACCAAGGCCGCTAGGCAAACCTCGGTACATTCCGAGAATGTTTAACACCCGCACATGAAAAGAGGCAAAAGGGGGCGCAGGGTGACATAGGACTGTCGGATTGCAAAACGGACAACGGGGAAAATGCTCGGATGCATGAGACGAACACGTATGCAATGCAATGCACATGATGACATGATAAAATGCAACACGCAAGCAAATGACATGGCAATGACGGTGAATAACTGGCAGACACCTGGCGCATCGAATCCGGGGTGTTACATGTATACAGGGAAGGAGCCGGGGCGGGTCCGCATGTGAGAGAGATAGAAAGAGGTGAGTGGTGCACAAGGAGACAAAGTGTGCTTGTTTGCAGTGGGGGTGGTGTGTGAGGTGAGTGGTGCACAAGGAGACAAAGTGTGCTTGTTTGCAGTGGGGGTGGTGTGTGAGATGAGTGCGCGTGAACCACATAACTAGGGAGATAGACGTTTGGGGGTGACTTTTTGTGTGTATGGGAAATATACACTCTACATAGTGTGTGTGCTTGGGTAAGAGAGATAGCGGGAGACCTAGAGAGTGAGGGAAGAGATGTGTGCATGCCCGAGAGACAAAGTGATAGAGACCTATGTTGTGGTCCGGACTTTAGAAGAGAGAGGGGTGTTAATGTGCTCGTGTGTTGGTGTTTGGGGGAGAGAACGACTTCTCTATGTGTGGGTGTGGGGGGGGGGGGTTGACTTCAGATAAAGAGTGAGGTGTCTATATTTGAGGGACTTTAGCGTAATTGAGATATTGTGCACTCATTGTTGATCAATTTGTTTCATAGTTTGTACTATGAGATAACAATACTTTTGAACATGCGTGATATACCTTGATGTACCAGAATTACAAACCTAAAATTGGAATTTTGGAATTCGACTCCATCATTAGCTTTTCTAATTCATTTAAACGGAGGTACATATATTAAGCCAGGATTTCGTGATTTCAAATTCATATATCAAACCTAGAGATATACACATACGGGCATGTTCAAACTTTATAATCATCCACTTTATTCATACACATACACATTTTTGCTTTTGTCATCATATTTAGGATAAACACATTTGGAATTTCATTTCAATTGGACCGTATGATGGTATTTGCTTGTAGTAGCTCAATGATCCATATTTGAATTGAATGGACAATCTAAGTTTCGAGTTGGAGACATTGATTTTCAAAACATGCACATTTTTTTGCGTGCAAAACAAACAAATTGTCGGCCATGATATCATAGTCGGCCGTACGAGAGCAGAATACTTATAATTTTAGGCGCCAAAAAGCTTTCAAACTTCCCGCTCACATCGAAATATCACGCGCCCGAAAGTTTAGCCCTGCGATATTCCTGTTTTACCCCTGCCACATGAACGAAAAAGGGCTGCTTTGGTAACTCCATTGTTTTCCCCTCTTTGCCCCCAACATTCTTCCCCAGAACTCCTCCCCTTCCCCTCCCCGACTCCCCGCCCCAACCATGGCAAGCCGCCGAATCTAGTCCTCCGCCGTAGTGGTGGACCTCACACCCCGCCGGATCTATCTTCCGCACCTTGGAACCCCCAATTGCCAACTCACCACTTCACCGGAGCCGCTTCAGCGACTGGCTTGTCCACCGCTCTAGATATCCTTGACCGCCATCATGGTCCACCGCACCGGATCTGCTTAACCGTCGCCCTCGTCCACCACAGTGTAGGCCCTTCACTGACTCCCTCGTCCACCCCTTCGCTGGCCCTTCATACAAGCCATCGTCCGCCGCAACAAATCCACCTCACCGAAAGCACTGTACAACGCGCCCGCTGAAGCCTTCGTCCACTGCACCGGACCCGCTCCACGGACGCCATATTCAACTCCACCGGCCCTGCTTTACCGATGCCGCAGCCTCATCAGGTTATTTCGATTTGTATTCCTTCGTTTTTTCTCTTTATCGTGCAACTGTTCACTTACCACAGATGAGCTTTCTTGTATGTCGATAGGCGCCGCAACCATAGCACCGGAGCGGCTTCAGCGATGGTGACAGCTGGCCCAAACTCAACCACAACACGAACACCATCGATGATCCTTAGCTATCAAGTATGACAACAATACCCATACGCCACCGAGAATCAGGTACTATTATCCAACGGCCGACGCCTACGTTCACTTTCCTAGCATAAGCACCGCACCTTTGAATTTCTTCAGGGCATCATTCAGTTTTTCATGAGATGCGTTATTCTGCTTGCACCTGTAGGGCCATACTTCTGGCAGTGAACATGTTACATGTGCTAAATTACATACCAGTGCACATATAGTTAATATGCTTTACTTTTGTTCTGATGCCACATGTTGGTTCCATCAGACTGCTTAATGTTCTCCATGCTTAATTACACATAAGCAAACTAGCATGTGGTTCCATTGCTTTTTGTTCGTTTTACCCTACATGTTCTGATGCTAGCTATTACATCACTGCTTCGAGCCTCTGTTCATTACTTGTTTGTGTGTTCTTGATCTTCCCAAGTTGCATGACTAATTTGATGCTTCTATTAATTATGGAGCTGCCAACCCCATCAAGCAAAATATTTGTTCTTTTGGGGCTGGCACCTCGAACAAGCATAAAAATAGAGGGAAGCAGATATATTGTCGTGTATGCACACACCCTTCTTTCATTAGTTTAGATGAACCATTGATGATCAATTTGGACCAGTGCATGCGATTAAAATTAATTTTACCTAAATAGAGGGTGCAGAATAAACTACAACAACTAGATTTGCTACCACGGGATGCTGACGATATCTTCAAAGAACATTGCAACAGCAGTGAGGCTTCACAGCAACATATGGTAAGCCAGTGTGTTTTAGTACATGTGAAATGTAATGCGAGTGGGCTGCTTTCTTGGCTTGTGCCCTCAACCTGTAATCCTACCGAATTACAAATAGTTCAGTTGTCTGCTTTGCTGTATTGCTTGATTCGAATGTTTGTTTGTTGTTACGCTATACCTGAGTTGGCCAATATGTCAGTAGTGCATGTTGTACTATCGTAAAGAAATGCATGCCTATTTCATTTGAGTCCTTAACTTTTCCTCTCAACTTCATCACAAGACTGTCTTAGTAGTTTATATGAGGCCACACTGTTAAGTGCTTTCTCAGATTATTTCAACTGCTTAGATGCCTTGGCAACTTAAATATAGTGGTGATACACTCCCTTCAACTAGGGATGTCAACTGGGTCTCGTTTAATCCTGATTAAAGTCCACTAGTGGTATGATAGTTCAAAAGAGTTTTTGTTTTTTGAGGAAAATGAACTAGGGAGGTGGCAAAAACTAACTAGATGGGACTGACGGATGTCGTTTATTTGCCACTTACATCCCTAGTTTCATCTTACCATTTTAATTTCTTTTCGGCTGATGCTGCTTCGAACCATTTAAATATAGTTTGTCATGCTCGGCAATAATTCGTTTGTCGTTTACCATGTAAGCTTACTGCCTGGATCATACGATAACTATCTCTTACTTATGTCCAGCGGAAACCTTTCAGGATGCCGTTCACACTAGGACACAATGTACAACCCCAGAATCTATTTGTGGAAGCAGTGCGCCATCCATGTTACCAGATTGTAGCAGTTCAGAGGCAACACCGTCGGAGAGCAGTCTGAGCACAGATATTATAGTGCTTGAGGCTCTACTAGAGGCAGAAAGAGATGGTGTGGCTGCCATGAATGAGGTAATCTTTATCTTGAGGCTGGAAATTATGGAATTAGCGGCATGCATTATGCAAGCAACCCAAGAATTGGAGGAAGTAAGAATGTCGCATTTGAAGACGGAGGAGGTCCTGCTATTTCTGCTATCTGAAGCCCAAGGTAATCCCAGTTCTTCTTTAGATACCAGTTGAAATTGTCATTAGATTATTGTACTTGCATGTTGTGTCATGTCTCTGAATGGATTATGTTGCAAGACCCCCTATGTTGTCCATGTGTTGTAATGATACGGATTTTTTAGGCGAGGTAATCCTCAGTACTTGTATGATTGACATAAGGTGAACTAATTTTCGTGTGAGCATATTGTATTGGATGAAATAACTGTTTGACTCAGAGTGTATCCAACCTACTAAATTCGAAGATCATGGCATTTCTAAATCATAATCGTATATAAAGGTGGAATAAATCTTTGTTGTGGTTTTGAAGAAATAAATAACAAATTTTATAATTATCTATGGATATTCGTAATCGAATACAAATTGGATTTGAATTTAGTTTGCCAGGGCCCAGGGTAAACGTGAATGCTAATTCTCCCAAGTTTTGAACGAAGCGGCTAAATACCCACTATAATTTGTGGGCTGCCCGAAGCAAGTGTTTGCGAGATGGAAATTACTGTCTACCCCTGACACTTGACATCCTTATCGACCGGATTTACACTGATGTCAATAGGGGTAGACTAGTGACTTCAATCAGACGTGACACGACGGCCTCTGAGCCCATTCAGACACGGTGGGCGCCAAACGTGGGCGGCAAAACACATTTGATTCAAGCTCGTCCGAAAGACATGTGTCTCGTCCTCCATTTCCCCATTCATACACGGTGGGCGGCAAAACAAACTCTCCTCGTCCGAAATCGATGTAGGCTAATATTTTAAATAGGGGCAGATGTGTAACTAACATCAGATGTGACACAACCGCCCTACCTGTCAGCCCCGTTCATACACCGTTGGTGCCAACCGTGGGCGGCCATACACCCTCTCCTCGCCCGAAATAGTTACCGGCAAATATTTGGGAGATGTGAGATTACCGTCCTATCCCCAACCGATGCGATGTCCAAAATTTTAAATGGGGGATAAGTTCATAACTTTCCCCCATTTCAGAGAAGCGCATTCCAAAGTTTGAGATGCCCCCCCCCCATTTCCTCATTCATACACCATCGGCGGCACGACAACCTCCGCACTGCGGCCAACCTCCTCCGTCCGCCACCCCATCCTCCACCTTGCCGGAGCCGCTACCCCTACCCCGTCGTCCACTTCAAGAGATGGACGTCTCTCATCCATGGCGCTGGACCAGGATCCTTTCATCACTTCCTCTCGCTTCATCGGCGCCATTGTCCACCTTGCCGTTGCCGCTCCTACGACCGCCTCGTCCACGACAATAGGATATATCCCCCGACCCGGTCGTCTGTCGTCTAAAGTCTTCTTCCCCGCCACCGATAGCCATCGCACCCGCAGCACCCTCAATGTATCAGCACAGGCCTACACAGCATCGCAAGAGAGGGGTACTCTTCCATATGTGCTTAAGTTATTGATCTCACCCGCAAAATAGATCGTAATTTGTTCAATGTACTTTTCTTGTCCGTACCAAATCGTAGTGGCTAGTTGAAAGCAAACATTGGTTGCGAAGTAGCTTTGTTCGGTTTGCACCTTCAGATCCGCCATGGCACGGGCACTATACTCGTAAAGCTTATGGTTTCCCCCTTTTATATTCACTACCATCATCGTAGGTGCTTCGTGTCGTGCTAGCACTGCTCCTCAAGACCTCAACCCAAAGCTAACATGTTGATATACGAATCTGATATGATGCTCATATCACTAAAACAGAGAACGTTTAATTGGTCACCTAATGTTCCTATATTCGTTTAGAAAAGCATGTGCGCCACCCACTGGTCCAACTAGTTCCACTTTCCTGATTTTTCTCTTAATGCTTAGGATTTTCCCCTTTTATCTACTATACTATGATCTGCGTAGGTGCTTTTTGTCGTACTAGCATTACTCCACCCTTCAAGCTAAACAACATGCACTAAGAATTCAAAAGCTTAGTTGTTCAAATATGATTGTGATATGATACTGATATTAGTTAACCAACACATTTAATTGGTTAGCTAAAGGTCCCACTTGAGTTTCCAAATGCATGTCGCGACATATAGAGAGACAGCATAATTGCATTTCTTTGTCACTTGTTGACCGTACTTTCTTGTCCATCCCAAATCTTAGTTGTTATTTCAAAGCAAACATTAGTTGCTAACTACCCTTTGCGCGGTTTGCAGCTTCAGATCTGCCATCCCACTGCCACGGTCAACACTGTACTCATCATGCTTATGTTTTCCCCCTTTTATGATGACCACAATCAGCCTACATGGTTCGTGTCGTAATAGCACTGCTCCACCCATCGAGCTAAACAAGCTTAGTTGTACAAATTCATATCTGATATTATTGCTGATATTAGTAAAACTGAGAGATGTTTAATTGGCTAGCTAAATGTTCCTTCTTTAGTTTCGAAATGCATGTGAGCCACATATGGAGAGACCGGAAAGAATTGTATTTCTCTGTGCGCTCTCGTTCATCATGGGTGGCCAACCGACATTGTATTGAAAGACTTGTAATATCTTCAATCTGCTTGCTCTTTTGCTCTTCTTTAAGATGATACTCTTCTCTTGCGGTCGACTGGTCAGGTCGAGTTGTTCTCCCTTAGTATATTTTGAATCTGTCAGGTCAGGTCAACTTGTTCTTCTTTACTATATGTTGAAGCTGTCATCTGCGAAGTGTCATCACTTCTGAAGCTCTCATATTTTGAGTAGTAGGCCACATTATATTAATGCACACAACAAATTACAGCATGCATGGCATCTTTTAAAAGAATTGCAGAGATAGCACAAAGGGGTTTACAGGGAGGCAATATTGGATTAGAATCACTTCTGCATTACAAACAAAATCTCACTTGTTTTTATGTTTTCATGCATGTCAGATATTGAACATTATCAAAATGAATATGAGAATGGGCGCACAAGAGGAATATTGCGAAACGACCCACTGGCTAACAAACTTGGCATGGTGGAGGATGGCCTATCTTATTCACCCATCAAGGTGCTTGCTCTAACTTTGCAAAGTTGTATTGGTCGCACATATTTTGCATCTGACCTCTTGCATTACTTCCACTTTGGTACACCATCTGCTTAGTTTAAGCATCATATATGAGTATATGCCATACCTATCCATTTTCTATCCTTTTCCATGTGTCGTCACACTGTGTTTTTCCAGTCAAATGTTGTTCTTTCGTAATAGATGTCCAAAAGGAACAGGGTGAGTGCAGATCCTCAAGGAGTACAAACTAGGTATTTGGAAAAGGTAGTGATACCTGTTAAATCAAATAGATCAGCAGCCACAGAAAACACAGGCCCAACTGTACCACACTTTACCCCTACTCCAGTGGCCAAACCCCTATTAAAACTGCTGGGATCCTAGCGTGAGGTACTGTCTATGATATCAATTCAAAATTTGAACTCATAAATTTCTGCTTGTGCCTTACCTTCTCTCTTGTATGAAAACTAATTTCAGATGAATCTCCTTGCTCAAAGGATCATACGATCTCAAAACAATAATGGGCTCTACATTGCTCTTGTTAGTACCTCTCTCCCTTTTGCCTTGTAACGATGTACTTACTTAATTGCTATTTGATTATGTATCATCAGTCTGCACCTGAGCTTCATTATCCTCTGTTTCTTCCAATATTATTTGATATATATTTACTCTTTGCAAAATGTAGAATAATAGCAACGCTTATAAAGAATTTTTTGTGGGGAATTTATTGAATTATCCTTCCATCAACATGGAGAAGGGCTTTGTCCAGCCCGTGTTAACATGTAATGTAAGTTCATCCTTCTCAAGCCTTCAAACTTTGTTCTAGTATAGATTTGGATAGGCATCATTTCCTCCACTCTGTTGGCTTTGCTGTTTACATCTGATTGGATGTTTGCAACAACTACCAGTTTCAAATTGTAGTTGTAAAAACATGTTCCTTATGCAGAACAGATCCATTTATTTGCTTATATAATTGTGAAACCTGTTACGTGTCTCCTTGTTTCTCTTTCAGAGTCGTATCTCTTACGACAGGCAGAACTTTAGGGAAGATAGTGAGCCAGACCATCTTGAGGACAGCGAGATGACCCCAAGGTCCTGTCTTGATGAAGACAGTGAGTTGAAGCTACTCACCAGCAGGTGTGAGACAACCTCTGTGCAGTCGCTGCCTCAATCAGTTCGACTTCTTCAGTCTCAACTTAAAGCGGAAAGGCTTGCTTCAGCTCAGCTCCGACTTGAAGTCAAAGATGCAATGAAGATGTCAGAGGGTTGTCGTGTGCACCATCATGCCTTAAATCTAGTGTTGATGCATCTATCGTTGACACAACTGAGGTCTACTCAGCTTGTTCAGCTGTTTGGGGGGGCGACCTGGCCAAGCCTAGTGCCTTCTGAAGTGCTCTCAGTTTTGTATATTCTTTTGTCGGCGCATTTATTTGCACTGGTGGCGAACTTTGATGCCCAATGGATGTAATATGTGTGATAGCTGTGATAGCCTAGTGTAAGTTGCTTGCTTATTTATTTCCTTGTTGTCTTGTTTATTTGTTTGCTTGTAGTCATAGCAGTTCTTTTTTCATGATTTGCTAGTGGCTGCAATAACCTATTTTTTAAAACTAAGCCACAATAAACATGGGCTAATATTTACTGTAGTGACACTGGGCCTCCTACGGGTCGTAGAAATAGTGGGCCTTCTACGGGCCATAGAAACAGTGGGCCTTCTACGGGCCGTAGAAACAATGGGCCTTCTATGGCTGTAGAAACAATGGGCCTTATACGGGTCGTATCATCAGTGGGCCTTCTACGGGCACTATGATCGATTGGCCAAACATGGGCCAATAACAGGCCGCAATATGGCCGTAAACGGGCTAGAGTTGGAATCGTCCGTTCATGGGCCGACCATAACGGGCCATCATTAATAGGCCGTATTTGATGACGCTATGAAAACGGCCCAACGTATTAACGAACCAAAAATGAGCCGACTGTAACCACGGGCTGAATTTGGCCCACAAGCAGAAAATGACAGTAACGGGCCGTAAGTAAACGAATGCTGGAAATGAGCCCAAGAATAAATGGGCTCTGAGAAGGCCGAAAGATAACATGGGCTGGAAATGGCCCAACGGAATAACGGGCCGTTAATGGGTATAAAGTGATACATTGTTCATTACGGGCCAGTTTCACCACGGGCCGTTAATGGGTGTAAAGTGATACACTGTTCATTATGGGCCAGTTTCACCACGGGCCGTTAATAGGCCAAGAGTTACATAGGGCCTCATATGGGCTGAAAGACATCATGGGCCATACATGGGCCAGAAGTGAAAACGGGTTGGAATCATATTGGATGGCCCAGATGACGCTACTGGGCCTAATTCGGATAGGGCATAATGGGCCTTGGGTGAGCAGGCTGTAAATGGGCTATGTGCGAACAGGCCGTTAACAGGCTTTACATGGGCCGGCCTGCCATCTTTTGACCAAGTCAAACGGGCCGGCCTTTTCACACGAATGGGCCTCTGTTGGGCCGTGCCACGTGTCAACGTATCATAGGCGCCTTCTGTCCAATGAGTGGATGACATCTGTCCCAACGATGAGCCGACACGTGTTTCCTCCAGCCAATGATGATTTTACACGTGGAAAATCCCCATTGGTCGGGGCTGTTAACAAGTTATCGGATCCAAAACCCGACCCGATAGCTTAACGGCATTCCGTTACTGTGGATGCCACGTGTCGGTCACCCTTGACAAAAGCACTTCTGTGACACGCGATTTATCGTCATGGAAGTGGACACTTCCGTGATGATAATTTTGGTAATGTCATGGAACACTTCTACGACACCACAGGTATGACTATCTTGATCCTGTCATAAAATTGTCATGGATGTACATGCATGACAAAAAACGCGACCTATTGTGAAAAACACGTATCATCACGGAAGTGTATTTTTTTTGTAGTGAGAGTGGACCACGCAAAATAGATGAGGATGGCGATGATGATGGTGGTGTTGATGAAGACGATCACCGCGGCGATGACTCCCCTCCCAATGGCACTCTGGCGCCACCGAGAGAGAGGAGGAGAGGTTCTCCCCCTCGTGATTCCTCCTCCATGGCCTCCCCCCTGGATGGGGAGAGGTTCTCCCTCTGGATCTTGGCCTTCATGGCGATGATGGCCCCTCCAGGATCCTCCTACATGGCCTCCAGTGATGATGCCCCCTCCGGTAGTGTGCCAGAGAGGGCCTAGATTGATTTCTCATGGCTACAGAGGCTTACGGCGGTGGAACTTCCGATCTAGGTTATTTCCCGAAGGTTTCTATATTTATAGGAGAGGTTGGCGTTGATTTCACATCAGGGGGGTCTTCGGGCTGTCTAGGAGGCAGGGGGCGCGCCCCCCACCCTCGTGGGCAGCCCGGGACTCTTCGGGTTCACCTCTTTCACACCAGGGGCTTCTTTTGGTCCATAAAAATTCATGAAAAATTGGCACGTCAATTGGACTCCGTTTGGTATTCCTTTTCTGTAAACTCAAAAACAAGGAGAAAACAAAAACTGGCACTGGGCTCTAGGTTAATAGGTTATCCCAAAAATCATATAAAATAGCATATAAATGCATATACGTTGGAGACGTATCACTTGTTACCTTTGAGGAATGTGTATTCTCCAGACAGTTACGCGTCATGGTCTGAGCATCCAAGAGGAATTGTGGATCACCGAGTGACCAAGTCTATGAAGGTTTGGTAGTCACCTGTGAAGACTTACGAGTGTTGGGCGAGGTCTGTGTGATCTTAGCTCAAGGAGAATATGTTGCCGCAAACGCAAGAGACAAAAATAAAATAGGGTTGCCTCCCAACTAGCGCTATCGTTTAACGCACCTAGCTAGGCATAAAAGCGAGAATAGATCTAAGTATTCCCATCTTTGGCATTTATCTTTTTAATGGAGTTATTCTCGGATCCGGGAGGCTCCTTACATTTCCCTTCATGCTCGGAGATCTTTTGATCTAAAGCATCCAACTGCTTATTGCAAAGTGTAATCAAATTATTCATGCAGTTGATATTCCAACCAATGTTTTTAAGAGGTTCAACAAATTTTTGCAATTCACATAATTTCTCTAAAATTTGGGTTCCTTCTTGAGTAAGGGGTGATCCTTTTTGTAGGGGAAGTACTCCTACTATCCCCTCTATAATTTCATAAGCAAAGCTAGGATCAATTTCAATAAAACTCCCTTTTGCAACAAAATCAAGGAGTTGTCTATGGGATATGGTTAGCCCAATGTAAAAATTGCAAAGTAAAATTTTGAAATCTCCTTATATATTGCAACTACGATAAGATTCTAGCATCCTAAACCAAGCATCTTTTAAATTTTCTCCTTGTCTTTGCTTGAAGTGAAGGACTTCAAAATCGGGAAGAAGGGATGAAGACCGAGCTAGCCATGACAACGAGCACACAAGAGGGCAAGTGAAAGAGAGAGGGGATCGGGAAAGAGAGGGCGAATAAAACGGCAAGGGTGAAGTGGGGGAGAGGAAAACAAGAGGCAAATGGCAAATAATGCAATGCGAGATAGATGAGTTTGTGATGGGTACTTGTTATGTCTTGACTTGAACAAAGATCTCCCCGGCAACGGCGCCAGAAATCCTTCTTGCTACCTCTTGAGCACTGCGTTGGTTTTCCCTTGAAGAGGAAAGGGTGATGTAGCAAAGTAGCGTAAGTATTTCCCTCAATTTTTCAGAACCAAGGTATCAATCCAGTAGGAGGCTCCTCAAAAGTCCCACGCACCTACACAAACAAACAAGAACCTCGCAACCAACGCGATAAAGGGGTTGTCAATCCCTTCATTGTAACTTGCAAAAGTGAGATCTGATAGAGATAATAAGATAAGATAAATATTTTTGGTATTTTTATGATATAGATTGGAAAGTAAAAGATGCAAATAAAAGTAGATGGACAACTTATATGATAAAAGATAGACTCGGGGGCCATAGGTTTCACTAGTGGCTTCTCTCAAGATAGCATAAGTATTACGGTGGGTGAACAAATTACTATCGAGCAATTGATAGAAAAGTGCATAGTTATGAGATTATCTAGGCATGATCATGTATATAGGCATCACGTCCGTGACAAGTAGATTGAAACGATTCTGCATCTACTACTATTACTCCACACATCGACCGACTCCTGGCTGCATCTAGAATATTAAGTTCGTGAAGAACAGAGTAACACATTAAGAAAGATGACATGATGTAGAGGGATGAACTCAAGCAATATGATATAAACCCCATCTTTTTATCCTCGATGGCAACAATACAATACGTGCCTTGCTGCCCCTGCTGTCACTGGGAAAGGACACTGCAAGATTGAACCCAAAGCTAAGCACTTCTCCCATTGTAAGAAAGATCAATCTAGTAAGCCAAACCAAACTGATAATTCGAAGAGACTTGCAAAGATAACCAATCACACATAAAAGAATTCAGAGGAGATTCAAATATTTCTCATAGATAAACTTGATCATAAACCCAAAATTCATCGGATCTTGACTAATACACCGCAAAAAGAGTTACATCGAATAGATCTCCAAGAAGGTCGAGGAGAACTTTGTATTGAGATTCAAAGAGAGAGAAGAAGCCATCTAGCTAATAACTATGGACCCGAAGGTCTGTGGTAAACTACTCACAACTCATCGTAGAGGCCTTGGAGATGATGTAGAGGCCCTCCATGGTCGATTCCCCCTCCGGCGGAGCGCCGGCGAAGGCTCCAAGATGGGATCTCACGGATACAGAAGGTTGCGGCGGTGGAAATAGTTTTTTGTGGTGCTCCTTGATGTTTTTGGGGTACGTGGATATATAGGTCAAGGAGGTAGCTCAGGGGAGCCACGAGGGGCCCACGAGGGTGGGGGCGTGCCTGCCCCCCTAGGGCGCGCCGGGCACCCTCGTGGCCGCCTCGGTTACTTCTTGACGTCCACTCCAAGTCTCATGGATTGCATTTACTCCAAAAAGATTGCTCCTGAAGGTTTCATTCCGTTTGGACTCCATTTGATATTCCTTTCCTTTGAAACACTGAAATAGGCAAAAAAAAACAGCAATTCAGGTTTGGCCTCCGATTAGTAGGTTAGTCCGAAAAATGATATAAAAGTGTAAAGTAAAGCCCATAAACATCCAAAATGGGTAATATAATAGCATGGAACAATCAAAAATTATAGATACGTTGGATACGTATCAAGCATCCCCAAGCTTAATTCTTGTTCGTTCTCGAGTAGGTAAATGATAAAAACAGAATTTTTGATGTGGAATGCTACCTAGCATAATTTCTCAATGTAAGTTTCTTTATTGTGGCATGATTGTTCATATCCAAATGATTCAAGATAAAAGTTCATAAAACATAAAAATAGTAATACGTCAAGCATACTAACAAGTAATCATGTCTTATCAAAATAGCATAGCCAAAGAAAGCTTATCCCTACAAAATCATATAGTTAGGCCATGCTTCATTTTTATTACACAAAATACTCCCATCATGCACAACCCCGGTTTCAGCCAAGCAATTAGTTCATACTTTTTAACGCGCTTTAGCTTTTCAACTCTTACACATAACATGAGCGCAATCCATGGACATAGCACTATATGTGGAATAGGGTGGTGGTTGTGAAGACAAAAAGGGAGAAGATAGTCTCACATCAACTAGGCGTATCAATGGGCTATGGAGATACCCATTAATAGATATCAATGTGAGTGAGTAGGGATTGCCATGCAACGGATGCACTAGAGCTATAAATATATGAAAGCTCAACAAAAAAAACTAAGTGGGTGTGCATCCAACTTGCTTGCTCACGAAGACCTAGGGCATTTTGAGGAAGCCCATCATTGGAATATACAAGCCAAGTTCTATAATGAAAAATTCCCACTAGTATATGAAAGTGACAACATAGGAGACTCTCTATCATGAAGATCATGGTGCTACTTTGAAGCACAAGTGTGGAAAAGAGATAGTAGCATTGTCCCTTCTCTCTTTTCTCTCATTTTTTCTCTTTCTTTATTTTTTTATTTGGTGGGCTTCATTGGCCTCTTTTTTTCTCTTTTTTTATTTGGCTTCTTTGGCCTCTTTTATTTTTTATAAAGTCTGAAGTCTCATCCCGACTTGTGGGGGAATCATAGTCTTCATCATCCTTTCCTCACTTGGGACAATGCTCTAATAATGAAGATCATCACACTTTTATTGATTTACAACTCAAGAATTACACCTCAATACTTAGAACGAAATGTGACTATATGTGAATGCCTCCGACGGTGTACCGAGATATGCAATGAATCAAGAGTGACATGTATGAAAAATTATGAAGGTGGCCTTGCCACAAATACGATGTCAACTACATGATCATGCAAAGAGCAATATGACAATGATGGAGCATGTCATAATAAACGGAACGGTGGAAAGTTGCATGGCAATATATCTCGGAATGGCTATGGAAATGCCATAATAGGTAGGTATGGTGGCTGTTTTGAGGAAGGTAAATGGTGGGTACATAATACCGGCGAAAGTTGCGCGGTATAATAGAGGCTAGGAATGGTGCAATGGTGAGAGTGCGTATAATCCATGGACTCACATTAGTCATAAAGAACTCACATACTTATTGCAAAAGTCTACTTGCCCTTGAAGCAAAGTACTACTATTCATGCTCCTAGGGGAAGGGTTGGTAGGAGTTAACGATCGCGCGATCCCGACCTACACTCATAAGGAAGACAATTAAAAGAGCACCCCATGCAACAAATTTGTCACATAACTTTTACCATAGGTGCATGCTACGGGACTTGCCAACTCTAACAAAAGTATTCCTCAATTTCATAATTACACAACTAGCATAACTCTAACATTACCGCCTTTATATCTCAAAACAATTATTAAGCATCAAATTGATCATAGTGTTTAATGCACTTTCTATGATAGTTTTTATTATACCCAACTTGGATGCTCATCATTCTAGGACCAATTTTATAACCATAGCAAATACCATGCTGTTATAAAATACTCTCGAAATAATATAATTGAAGCATGAGAGATCAACAATTTCTACAAAATCAAGCCTCTGCCATGCTCTAAAAAGTATAAGTGAAGCACATAGAGCAAAACTATCTAGCTCAAAAGATATAAGTGAAGCACATAGAGCATTCTAATAAATTCCAAATCATGTGTGTCTCTCTCAAAATGTGTGTACAGCAAGTATGATTATGGTAAACTAAAAATCAAAGACTCATATCATACAAGATGCTCCAAGCAAAACACATATCATGTGGCAAATAAAAATATAGCTCCAAGTAAAGTTACTGATAGACGAAGACGAAAGAGGGGATGCCTTCCGGGGCATCCCGAAGCTTAGGCTTTTGGTTATCCTTGAATATCTTGGGGTGCCATGGGCATCCACAAGCTTAGGATCTTGCACTCCTTATTCCATAGTCCATCAAATCTTTACCCAAAACTTGAAAACTTCACAACACAAAACTCAACAGGAAATCTCATAAGCTCTGTTAGTGCAAGAAAGAAAAATCACCACATAAGGTACTGTAATGAACTCATTCTTTATTTATATTGGGGTTAAACCTACTATATTCCAACTTCTCTATGGTTCATACCCCCCGATACTAGCCATAGATGCATCAAAATAAGCAAACAACACACGAAAAACAGAATCTGTCAAAAAAAGAACAGTCTGTAGCAATCTGTAACTTTCGAATACTTCTGGAACTCTAAAAATCCTACCAAAATAGGAAGTCCTAGGAAATTTGTCTATTGATCTACTGCAAAAACAGTTAACGCAAAATAACGTTTCTATGATTTATTAGAATTATTCCCGTGCGTGTAAAAGTTTCTGTTTTTCAGCAGAATCAAATTAACTATTACCGTAGGTTATCCTATAGGTTCTACTTGGCACAAACACTAATTAAAACATAAAACCACATCTAACAGAGGGTATATGAAATATTTCTTACTAAACAGAATCAAAAAGCAAGAGACAAAAATAAAATTGGGTTGCCTCCCAACTAGCGCTATCGTTTAACGCCCCTAGCTAGGCATAAAAGCGAGAATAGATCTAAGTATTGCCATCTTTCGCATTCATCTTTTTAATGGAGTTATTCTCGGATCCGGGGGGCTCCTTATGTTTCCTTTTATGCTCGGAGATCTTTTGATCTAAAGCATCCAACCGCTTATTGCAAAGTGTAATCAAATTATTCATGCGGTTTATATTCCCACCAATGTTTTTAAGAGGTTCAACAAATTTTTGCAATTCACATAATTTCTCTAAAATTTGGGTTCCTTCTTGAGTAAGGGGTGATCCTTTTTGTAGGGGAAGTACTCCTACTATCCCCTCTATAATTTCATAAGCAAAGCTAGGATCAATTTCAATAAAACTCCCTTTTGCGCCAAAATCAAGGAGTTGTCTACGGGATATGGTTAGCCCAACATAAAAATTGCGAAGTAAAATTTTGAAACCTCCTTCCATATTACAACTATGATAAGATTCTAGCATCCTAAACCAAGCATCTTTTAAAGTTTCTCCTTGTCTTTGCTTGAAGTGAAGGACTTCAAAGTCGAAAGACGAAGGGATGAAGACCGAGTTGGCCATGACAACGAGCACACAAGAGGGAAAGCAAAAGAGAGAGGGGATCGGGAAAGAGAGGGCGGATAAAACGGCAAGGGTGAAGTGGGGAAGAGGAAAACGAGAGACAAATGGCAAATAATGTAATGCGAGGGAGATGAGTTTGTGATGTGTACTTGGTATGTCTTGACTTGAGCGAAGACCTCCCCGGCAACGGCGCCAGAAATCCTTCTTGCTACCTCTTGAGCACTATGTTGGTTTTCCCTTGAAGAGGAAAGGGTGACGCAACAAAGTAGCGTAAGTATTTCCCTCAGTTTTTGAGAACCAAGGTATCAATCCAGTAGGAGGCTCCTCAAAAGTCCCACGCACCTACACAAACAAACAAGAACCTCGCAACCAATGTGATAAAGGGGTTGTCAATCCCTTCACGGTAACTTGTAAAAGTGAGATCTGATAGAGATAATAAGATAAGATAAATATTTTTGGTATCTTTATGATATAGATTGGAAAGTAAAAGATGCAAATAAAAGTAGATGGAAAACTTATATGATAAAAGATAGACCCGGGGGCCATAGGTTTCACTAGTGGCTTCTCTCAAGATAGCATAAGTATTACGGTGGGTGAACAAATTATTGTCGAGCAATTGATAGAAAAGTGCATAGTTATGAGATTATCTAGGCATGATCATGTATATAAGCATCACGTCCGTGACAAGTAGATCAAAATGATTTTGCGTCTACTACTATTACTCCACACATCGAGCAACTCCTGCCTGCGTCTAGAGTATTAAGTTCATGAAGAACAGAGTAACGCATTAAGAAAGATGACATGATGTAGAGGGATGAACTCAAGCAATATGATATAAACCACATCTTTTTATTCTCGATGGCAACAGTACAATACGTGCCTTGATGCCCCTGCTGTCACTGGGAAAGGACACCGCAAGATTGAACCCAAAGCTAAGCACTTCTCCCATTGCGAGAGAGATCAATCTAGTAGGCCAAACCAGACTGATAATTCGAAGAGACTTGCAAAGATAACCAATCACACATAAAAGAATTCAGAGAAGATTCAATTATTTCTCATAGATAAACTTGATCATAAACCCACAATTCATCGGATAAGGACAAACACACCGGAAAAATAGTTACATTGAATAGATCTCCAAGAAGATCGAGGAGAACTTTGTATTGAGATTCAAAGAGAGAGAAGAAGCCATCTAGCTAATAACTATGGACCCGAAGGTATGTGGTAAACTACTCACAACTCATCGGAGAGGCCTTGGAGATGATGTAGAGGCCCTCCGTGGTCGATTCCCCCTCCAACGGAGCACCGACGAAGGCTCCAAGATGAGATCTCGCGGATGCAGAAGGTTGTGGTGGTGGAAATAGTTTTTTGTGGTGCTCCTGGATGTTTTCAGGGTACGTGGATATATATAGGTGAAGGAGGTAGGTCAGGGGAGCCACGAGGGTGGGGGCGCGTCGGGCACCCTCGTGGCCGCCTCGGTTACTTCTTGACGTCCACTCCAAGTCTCCTGGATTGTGTTTGTTCCAAAAAGATCGCTCCCGAAGGTTTCATTCCGTTTGGACTCCGTTTGATATTCCTTTCCTTCGAAACACTGAAAAGGCAAAAAAATAGCAATTCGGGCTGGGCCTCCGGTTAGTAGGTTAGTCCCAAAAATGATATAAAAGTGTAAAGTAAAGCCCATAAACATCCAAAATGGGTAAGATAATAGCATGGAACAATCAAAAATTATAGATATGTTGGAGACGTCTCAATTCACAGAAGCGTGATAAAATCTTGATTTTTTACACAAGATTGATATACAAGTTGCCTCTTTTGTCGTAATTTTTCAGAATTTTTGGAGTTACATAAGTATTCTAAGTTTACAGATTGCTACAGACTGTTCTATTTTTGACAGATTCTGTTTTCTATGTGTTGTTTGCTTATTTTGATGAATCTATGGGTAGTATCAGGGGGTATGAACCATGGAGAAGTTGGAATGTAGTAGATATTACACCAATATAAATAAATAATGAGTTCACAACAGTACCAAAAGTGGTGATTTATTTTCTTATACTAACGGATCTCATGAGTTTTCTATTGAGTTTTGTGTTGTGAAGTTTTCAAGTTTTGGGTAAAGATTTGATGGACTATGGAATAAGGAGTGGCAAGAGCCTAATATTGGGGATGCCCAAGGCACCCCAAGGTAATATTCAAGGACAGCCAAGTATCTAAGCTTGGGGATGCCCCGGATGGCATCCCCTCTTTCGTCTTTGTCTATCGGTAAATTTACTTGAGGCTATATTTTTATTCACCACATGATATGTGTTTTGCTTGGAGCGTCATGTATGATATGCATCTTTGCTTTCTAGTTTGCCACAATCATCCTTGTTGTACACACGTTTTGAGAGGGACACTCTTGAATCGTGAATTTATTAGAATACTCTATGTGCTTCACTTATATTTTTTGAGCTAGGCAATTTGCTCTACTTCTTCAATTATATATTTTTAGAGCATGGCGGTGGCTCTAAGTTCTTCAACTAATGGCCTTAGGTACACATCAATGTCGTTGCCGGGTTGCTTAGAGCCTTGGATGAGCACTAGCACCATAATGAACTTCTGCTTCATGCACAACCAAGGAGAAAGGTTATAGATACATAAAGTCATAGGCCAGGTGCTATGGTTGCTGCTCTGCTCCCAAAAGGATTAATGCCATCTGCACTTATACCAAACCAACAGTTCCTTGCATCATCTACAAACTTTAGCCACTTTCTCTTGATTTTTCTCCACTGCGAACCATCAGCGGGTACTCTCACCTTCCCGTCTTTCTTACGGTCTTCTTTGTTCCATCGCATCAACTTGGCATGCTCTTTGTTTTGGAACAAACATTTCAACCGTGGTATTATAGGAGCATACCACATCACCTTGGCAGGAATCCTCTTCCTGGGGCGCTCTCCCTCAACATCACCAAGGTCATCGCAGCTGATCTTATAGCGCAATGCACCGCATACCGGGCATGCATTCAAATTCTCGTACTCCTCACCGGGGTAGAGGATGCAGTCATTAGGGCATGCATGTATCTTCTGCACCTCTAACCCCCTTCCTTACTTCGTGCGTATTGTCGGGCAATTCGTTGTCCTTTGGAAGCATCTTCTTTAACATTTTCAACAACTTTTCAAATCCCTTGTCATATACACCATTCTCTGCCTTCCATTGCAACAATTCCAGTGTGGTACCCAGCTTTTTATTGTCATCTTCGCAATTTGGGTACAACAATTTCTTGTGATCCTCTAACATGCGCTACAACTTCAACTTCTCCTTTTCACTTGCGCAGTTTCTCTTTGCATCAACAATGGCCCGTCCAAGATCATCAGCGGCTCATCTGATGCCTTTTTTTCAGCTTCTTCCCGCATTGTAGTACCATCGTATTTAAGGAACCCAGGCTTGAAAGTGCGTTATATCGACTAGAGGGGGGTGAATAGGTGATTTTTACAAATTAGTCACTGAGGAATTTCTAGGTGAAGAAATTTCTAAGCAACGACACACTAGCAGCGGAATAAGTACTCAGGTATAAGCATAACAGAGCAACATCATAGTCATCATGATGAAATGAAAACAAACATGGAGAATAGATAGCGTGAAAACAGGATAAGCAGGATGAAGACTATGTGACTGAAGAAATTGGATTCAGGAAATAGAGAAAGTCTTCGGTCAAAATGTTCAAATGGTAATGATCGGGTTCATCAACACATGAATGAGGAAATGAAAGGGTTGAAGAAATAGAACCAGTTGGCTTGGTGAAGATAATGATTTGGTAGACCATTCCAACTGCTGTGATAGTTGTACGTCTGGTTGGAGTGGCTAAGTATTTAAACTCGAGGCCACACAGTCCACACTGTATTCTCCTTGAGCTAAATTTACACAGACCTCGCCCAACACTCGTGGTAAGTCTTCACACGTGACTTCCAAACCTTCAAGGACTTGGTCACTCGGTGATCCACAATTCCTCTTGGATGCTCAGACCATGACGCCTAACCGTTTGGAGGATACACAGTCCTCAAAGGTAACAAGCGTCGGTTTCACACAGGAACAATCTCTTCAGTGATGATCAATCACTTTGGGTTTGTAGGTGTTTGGGTTTGGGTTTTGGATTTTTCTCGCTTGATGATCTTCGCTCAAAATCCTCGGGGGATGGGATGCTCTCAATGACAAGTGTCAGTTTCTCTCGGACCAGCCAACCAGTAGTGGTTGAAGGGGACAACTATTTATAGCCTAGGGAGCAGCCCGACATGATAAGACATAAATGCCCTTCAATGATATGACCGTTAGGTGGAAGATATTTTTGGACACCTGGCGCATAGCACAGCAACGGTCGGATATTTGAGGTTCAAATTCCTCAGGGCTATCATGTTCCTCACTGTGTAGGCAATCCGCACTGGCGAATTCCTAACTCCTCAGTCAGAACAAATTCCTCAGAGACCAGAAGAACTCCGTCTCTGTCACTGAAGAAATTGACTGAACTGATATGAGATTTCCAATGGCTTCACTCGAAACGATTGGGTAGTTGAAGGATTTTGAGATGAGCATCACATGGAAATCAGTTTCCTTAGTATTACCTCGACCCCCTTTAACAGTATGATGTTTCCTATGACTCAAGAAAGAGAAAATGAAACTACGGAAACAAAAGTATTCACGCTTCATAATCCTCGCATGAATATCCAAGTCTTCAAGGTCACACCAATTTCTTCACTTTCAAAATCTTCAGGAGAACCAAAGTCTTCAGCTGAAGACATACATTTTTAGGGGTCGACTTTTATCTTAAATATCAAACTCCTCATCGACTTATAGAGCCTGTGTACACTCACAAACATATTAGTCCCTTAACCTAAAAGTCTTCAATACACCAAAATCACTAAGGAGCACTAGATGCACTTACAAGGATAGTTGCCATCATCCTCTTCTCCTTCATTCTCTTCCATTAGAACCCCTCTTTCTCTGTGCCTGGTCCAACAGTTATAGCCGGACATGAAATTGGACGTAAACAGGTGGACGTGAATGACTCTTGAGCTAGAGTAATTGCTATCATTCTTACAGACACCACATGGACAACACATAAAACCATCTCACTTGTTTGCCTCGGCTGCATGCAGAAAACTATGCATGCTATTAATGAATTAGGGAGAGCGTCGGTCATCATACATCCATTGCCGGCTCATCTTCATTACACAACATCAAAAAGACCAAATTAATACAAGTTCATACATGCTTATTCTCATAAAGCAACATACAACTATCTAGCTAAAGCATTTAAATGCAACAACCAATGCGATCAAGATTGCAACTAAAGTAACAATTGATCCAGTAGCATAATTATACCAAGCCTCTTTATTAATGACATATTTTCTCATCTTTCTAATCTTCAAGCGCATTGCATCTATCTTGATCTTGTGATCATCGATGACATCGGCAACATACAACTCCAGTTTCATCTTCTCTTCTTCGATTCTTTTCTATTATTTCTTTCAAATACTCGTTTTCTTTTTCAACTAAATTTAACTTCTAAACAAGAGGGCCGGTTGCAATTTCCAATTCACATACCTCCTAGATAAAAATATCTATGTTAACTTGATGGGCATAATTGTCATAAACGCGAAATGCAACAAATAGTTATAAAGGAGAATATACCACATCGGAATCATAAACCGGACGAGGGCTGACGGGAACGGATATAAAAACCATGGCACTATGTATAACAAACAATCATACAAGTAAGAAAATTATAGAAGTAACTATCTAAATTATACAAATAAGTTTTTTTATAAAAAGGAAAAGAACAAGAGGCTCACCAAGGTGGTGCCGGTGACATGACTGTGCGGGCGATCGATGGTGATTAGAACGGGGACGGGAAGGCACTAAGTAAACCACACCTACACATATGCAAACAAAGATGTTAATTTGAGCTCAGATTGCATATAAATCAAATAAACTCCCACATAATTACTCCCAAACTAAAACCCACAAATCACTATACTTTTAGAGCATTGCATCTAGCAATGAGAGATGAAAGGACAAAGTTGCTAACGTTTGTGAACACTTGGATAGATGGGGTGGCTCAAATCTTGACAAATCTTGGCAAAAATGTAGGATAAGCTCGAGCAAGGGGAAGAGAACAGAGGAGAGAAAGGAGAAAACAGAGAAAGGAGAGCTTGGGCTCGGGCTGGACGAAGCACTATATATATGTTGGGGAACGTTGCAGAAAATTAAAATTTTTCCTACGGTTTCACCAAGATCCATCTATGAGTTCATCTAAGCAACGAGTCTAGGGAGAGAGTTTGCATCTACATACCACTTGTAGATCGCGTGCGGAAGCTTGCAAGGTGATGATGTAGTCGTACTCGACGTGATCCAAATCACCGATGACCTGCGCCGAACGGACGGCACCTCCGCGTTCAACACACGTACGAAACAGCCACGTCTCCTCTTCTTGATCCAGAAAGGGAGGGAGGAGAGGTTGAGGGAGATGGCACCAGCAGCAGCACGACGGCGTGGTGTTGATGGAGCTGCAGTACTCCGGCAGAGCTTCGCTAAGCACTATGGAGGTGGATGAGGTGTTGGGGAGGGAGAAGGAGGCAACCGGCCAAGACGTTCAGGTATGAAGTCCCTCCTCTCCCCCACTATATATAGGGGTGCCAAGGGGGGGTGGCCGGCCCTAGGAGATTCAATCTCCTAGGGGGTGCGGCGGCCAAAGGGGGGGTTTTCCATCCCCCCAAGGCACCTAGGAGGTGCCTTACCCTCCTAGGACTCTTGCCCCCTTGAACCCTAGGCGCATGGGCCTATGTGGGGCTGGTGCCCTTGGCCCATTAGGCCAAGGCGCACCCCCTTACAGCCCATGTGGCCCCCCGGGGCAGGTGGACCCACCCGGTGGACCCCCGGGACCCTTCCGGTGGTCCCGGTACAATACCGATAACCCCGAAACTTGTCCCGATGCCCGAAACAGGACTTCCCATATATAAATCTTTACCTCCGGACCATTCCGGAACTCCTCGTTACGTCCGGGATCTCATCCGGGACTCCGAACAACATTCGGGTTACTGCATATACATATCCCTATAACCCTAGCGTAACTGAACCTTAAGTGTGTAGACCCTACGGGTTCGGGAGACATGCAGACATGACCGAGACGCTCTCAGTCAATAACCATCAGCGGGATCTGGATACCCATGATGGCTCCCACATGCTCCTCGATGTTGTCATCGGATGAACCACTATGTCGAGGATTCGATCAAACCCTGTATGCAATTCCCTTTGTCAATCGGTACGTTACTTGCCCGAGACTCGATCGTCGGTATCCCAATACCTTGTTCAGTCTCGTTACCGGCAAGTCACTTTACTCGTACCGTAATGCATGATCCCGTGTCCAACTCCTTGGTCACATTGAGCTCAATATGATGATGCATTACCGAGTGGGCCCAGAGATACCTCTCCGTCATACGGAGTGACAAATCCCAGTCTCGATCCGTGTCAACCCAACAGCTACTTTCGGAGATACCTGTAATGCACCTTTATAGTCACCCAGTTACGTTGTGACGTTTGGTACACCCAAGGCACTCTTACGGTATCCTGGAGTTACACGATCTCATGGTCGTAGGAAGAGATACTTGACACTTGCAAAGCTCTAGCAAAACGAACTACACGATCTTTTATGCTATGCTTAGGATTGGGTCTCGTCCATCACATCATTCTCCTAATGATGTGATCCCGTTATCAACGACATCCAATGTCCATAGTCAGGAAACCATGACTATCTGTTGATCACAACAAGCTGGTCAACTAGAGGCTTACCAGGGACATAGTGTGGTCTAAGTATTCACACGTGTATTACGATTTCCGGATAATACAGTTATAGCATGAATAAAAGACAATTATCATGAACAATGAAATATAATAATACTTTTATTATTGCCTCTAGGGCATATTTCCAACAATATAGTGATATCTTTAGTCCCAGTTTGTGACACAAACCGGGACTAAAGATCAACCTCTAGTCCCGGTGGGTGATACCAATCGAGACTAAAGAGGCTCGCAGGAGTCCCAGCCTGATGTCAGCCTCCCACCACTTTTTTTCCCGGTTGGTAACACCAACCGGGACTAGAGGTCACAAATGAACCAGGACTAAATCCTAGTCGTTGGAACCGGGACTACTGGTACCATTAGTCCCGGGCCAAAACCAGACAGGGACTAATGCTCCAGGCGAAAGGCATGTTTTCTACTAGTGGTTGACCCCTCCCCTCAAAGACCATCCGGTGACCACCGCCGTCGTGGGGCAATAGGAGGTTGCTGCAGCAAAGTGTGCAACCACCACCACCAGGTCGACCGGATGTGGATCACAACCACCAAGTTGTCCATATCTGAAATAAGGCACTAAGTAAACCACACCTACACATATGCAAACAAAGAAGTTAATTTGAGCTCAAATTGCATATAAATCAAATAAACTCCCGCATAATTACTCCCAAACTAAAACCCACAAATCACTATACTTTTAGAGCATTGCATCTAGCAATGAGAGATGAAAGGACAAACTTGCTAACCTTTGTGAACACTTGGATAGATGGGGTGGCTCAAATCTTGGCAAAAATTTAGGATGAGCTCGAGCAAGGGGAAGAGAACGGGGGAGAGAAAGGAGAAAACAGAGAAAGGAGAGCTTGGGCTCGGGCTGGACGAAGCACTATATAGAGTGATATCTTTAGTCCCGGTTTGTGACACAAACCGGGACTAAAGGTCAACCTCTAGTCCCGGTGGGTGATACCAATCGGGACTAAAGAGGCTCGCAGGAGCCCCAGCCTGACGTCAGCCTGCCACCACCCTTTAGTCCCGGTTGGTAACACCAACCGAGAATAGAGGTCACAAATGAACCGGGACTAAATCCTAGCCGTTGGAACCGGGACTACTGGTACCATTAGTCCCGGGCCAAAACCAGACCAGGACTAATGCTCCAGACGAAAGGCCTGTTTTCTACTAGTGGTTGACCCCTCCCATCGAAGACCATCCGGTGACCACCGCCGTCGTGGGGCAATAGGAGGTTGCTGCAGCAAAGTCTGCAACCACCACCACCAGGTGGACCGGATGTGGATCACAACCACCAAGTTGTCCATATCTGAAATAAGGCACCCACACCGGGTCAACAATGAATTATGCCGAAGTTACGGGCGCTTGACACCGGATCCGACCAGCACACCCTCCACATGGCGAAGACAGTTGTCACCATATAGAAGCCCATGGGCCGCCGACAGGTTCCAAAACTCCCCCGTCTGCGCAGGAGACAACCGGAGGACCCCCGACATGGTCGCGGTAGCAAGGTCATCGTGTGTGGCAGCTAGGGTTTGCGCCCGAGTCGCCATCGGGGGAGGCGACGGGGCCTGCTTTGGTTTGTGTGTGTGCGTTTGTCTATCCATTCTACTCCCTTCGTTCATATTTTTTTGTCGGGGCTCCGTCCGTTCACAAGTACTCCCTCCGTTCCTCTTTTGTCTGCGTATAACTTTTTTCCGTTTTTTCCTGTTTAGTCTGCGCATAAGCTCTTTGTTGTGCTACTTTCCCTTGATGCCCTGCATCTGCCTCAGTAATTAACGGACGCATGCGCGGTTGCAGCAGGACTCCAGCCAATCCAGCGCGGCATGCAGATGGGCCCAAGCCATGCGTGTGGGGAAGAGAAAAGGGTACCACAGGAGCCTCCCAATCACCCGCATGCAGCTATTGACTGGTTGCATGGAGCAATTAAACTATCGCATCTCTCCGATGCATGTACAGGGGCAATGTAGTCCAAAAAAGATGCATGCAGTCCCTTCTTGGTATCCGGGCTTCTCCTTATATGCAGAGAAAAAAAGAACCGGAGGGAGTATAAGATGTTCGAACTTTTTGATGAGCCGGACATATATAGACATGTTTAGTGTGTTTGTTCAGTTCGTACGTGGTTAATATTAAAGTATTCAAAACATTTTATACACCCTGTATTTCTAAATATCATACGTTTTAGCGACAGAGGTATTATCTGTGAACAGAGGGAGTAGTACTTTTCGTTGCTCGTTGGGAGACCAAGATCAAATTCAAAAATGGAAGAGTCGTAGGGCAGAGACTTTTGCAGGGGCATCCTGTTTACTTTCTCTCTCTCTTTTAACTTTGCCTTCCTCCCCACGCTCGCATCTTTTTCACCGCCCCTCCCGTGCATCCCCTATTCCCCTCCCGTCCCCAGCCAGCGTCGTCGTCTCCTCTCCGGACCTGGTGCCGCTGAGCCGCCGACGCCAGCAGCCTCCCCGCCGACGACATGCTCGGCGACTCCGGCGGCATAAGCGGCGGCGGTCCGTGGTCTGGCCGCATCCAGTGGGCGCGGGAGGAGACGCTGGCCCTCATCAGGATCCGGTCGGAGATGGCCGCCGCCTTCCGCGACGCCGCAGTCAGGGGCAGGGCTCCCCTCTGGATCTGGGAAGAGGTCGCCAGCAAGCTTGCGGAGCTTGGCTACGAGAGGAGGAGCGCCAAGAAGTGCAGGGAGAAGCTTGGGGGCATGAACAGGTCCTACAAGCGCGCCGAGAAGAGCCGGGCCGGCAGGCAGGACGGCAGGAGCTACCCCTTCTCCCAGGCGCTCGACGCGCTGCACGCCGCCACCGCCCGCGCGTGGCTACAGAAGCACCAGGAGCAGCTGCTGATGGTCCTTGGCGGCCGCGGCCCCCCGCCGCTGCACGCCTTCTCGGCGCCGCGACCGATGAGCACAATGCCGCCGCCGCCGCCGCCACCGAGGTTCCCGATCATGCCGGCTCCTGTTTCCTGGGCGGCGGCGGCGGAGCTCCCCCAGCCACCTCCCGTCTGTCTGCAAAACCTGAGCTTCCCGTTCATGTCCGAGTCTGAGTCGGACGACGACGGGTCCGGGGATGGCGAGATGGCGGCGGCGACCGGCGACTGCCCGGATGGCCTCGGCAACCGCAAGCGCAAGCGGGGCGGCGGCAGGGAGAAGATGATGGCTTTCGTGGAGGGGCTGATGAAGCAGGTCGTCGGGAGGCAAGAGGAGATGCAGCAGCGGTTCCTGGCGACCATGGAGAAGAGGGAGGCGGAGCGCGCGGCGCGGGAGGAGGCCTGGCGCCGGCAGGAGGTGGCCCGGCTCAAGCGCGAGCAGGAGCAGCGCGCGCACGATCGCGCCGCGGCGGCCGCACGCCACGCCTCCATCATCGCCTTCATCCAGCGCGTCGGCGGGCATGGCGCGCAAGTCCCGCCCGTCGTCTTCCCTACGCCCACGCCGACGCAGTTCCAGACCCCGCCGCCGCGTCAGGCCACACCGCAGCCCATCCCAGCCGCGCCGCTCCAACGCCAGCCACCGCCGCAACCTCGACAGAAGCTGCCGCCGCGGCGGGCCACGCCGCCGCCCATCCCAGCTGCGCCACTCCAATGGCAGCCGCCGCCGACGCAGCAGCAGCCGCCGCCCATCCCAGCTGCGCCGCTCCAATGGCAGGCACCGCCGCGGCGAGCCACGCCGCCGCCCCAGCCGCAGCCCATCCCAGCCGCGCCGCTCCAATGGCAGCCACCGCCGCAACCACCACAGGCACAGCACAAGGAAACGATGCAGGAAGAAGCGGATCGACCCCGACTTCCGCTGGCTCATCAGCACTCGCCCTGGTTCCCGCCGCCATGGAGCAGTGCTTCCCCCAAGTTTGCAGATCACACCTTGCAGCAGTCGTAGAAAACTGTGGTTCTTTTGCATGGAACGGCGAGCGGTGGGAGCATGGAAGGCGCGCTGCAACCTGTCAAATTTCTACTACGAATTTTTATGTTCAAGATTAAGGTCAAAACAAACTTAGGTTGTTGCTAAGACCGCGGGAAGACGATGTTTTATGTTCAAGGTTAAAATGAAAAAAAACTTGTATGCCATTTTTAAGACGGCCGGTTGTAGTACAAGCAAACAAACAACAGAACAAAGGCGATTAATTAAGGGAAGTGTTTACACCCGGCGCACCGGCCGAGTCTTCTGCCGGTCGCGCGCGGGCCACGCGATCCAGCTGGATCGAACGACCAGGGAGACGCGATTTGGAATTTTTTTAGGCCCACCACCCCTCCTATCTTATCTCCTCTGAAAATAAACGTGGTCCACTCATTTGCTACAGCGCATCGCCTCGTACCTCCAGAAGCGCTCCTGCAAGTGGCTCCACCACGTGATTTTTTTTCAATCTCCTCACCACGATGCACAAACTCTCCCGCAACGGAGGTGCTTGGACCATGCCGGAGGCTCCGCGACGGAGATGCTGGGACCGTGCCAGGGGCGCCGTGCCAAGCCGTGCCGACGAGTCTCCATGGATGACCATTGGTGAAGGTAGCGATGCCAGCGAGCGGATAACGATGCTGGAACTAGCATTTTGTTTTGCTTCAACCGGCCAAATCCAGAGCTGGAACCACTATTATTTTTTGCTGCAACTAATAAGCGAGTTGGGAACACAGCTAATTTTTTGCTACAACTAGCTCATTTTTTTGCTACAACCGGTGGCGCTATTTGCTCCAAGTGCTGCTAAAAAGAAAATAGCTATAACTTTTGGTAGAAAAGCTTCAACGGTTGTTGGAAAAAGCTCCAACCATTGAGAGAGAAAGCTAACTAGACACTATGAAAATAAGAAAGCTTCAACCAGCGACGGCTGGAAGGTGGAAGAAGATGATAAAATGCTGCAGTTTTGCTACATGCTTCAACCGGCATAGATTTTTGCTACAACTGGCATAGCATTTTGCTACAACTAGCGTCACATTTTGCTACAACACACAGCCGGCGTCGCGGTTTTGCTACAACTAGCATCGTTGTTTGCTACATCCATAATGTTTTGCTACATCCATCACGGCCGAGCTGCGACCCAGCACGGCTTTCCGTGAATTCTGGCGTCGAGATCCAGCACGGAAGGCAGGGGCGGATGCTGCAACCGGTCGCCGGCGAGCTGCTACGGGCTCGCGGCGAGCTGCAACCTCGACCGGCCGTAACGGAACTCGAGCCCAAATCCATGGCGGCAAGGAGGTCATGACGTATGTAAGACATGATTGAAGCAATCCCAAGGCGGCTTGATAGGTGGGGGAGCCCCTCGTCGACGTGATTCGGCCGTGGGGAACGAATAACAGGCGGATCTAGCCGCCACCGCCGCGGATCGGGGACGGGCAGTCGCGGGGGGATCCAGCTCCCCTGTTTTCCTTGCTGTGGCTGTTCGTACACGGTCGCAACAAAACTGCTCTTTTTTGCTGCAACGGTTGCTTCAGTCCGTATATGCGCGCAGATCTAACGGTCCATGCAAAACGCATCGGACGGCTGGGCCTAGACCGGCCGAACCGTTTGGGCCGGCGCACCGGCGCCTAGCGTCTCCCATTAATTAATGGTAATGGGAGTTCCACAAGTCTAGCATTTTTCAGTATGCAAATTCCATGATAGCACTCACTGCCAGCTATGTTCCACGGAGGTGACGTACGGGCTGTTGGTTGGCTCGTCTCGTCTTTGTGTTCTTCCTCCCCATGCATCAAAATGGTGTCTTGTTTGATTTGGAACCAGGAAGCCCTGCACCGGCACCGGCACGCAGTACCAGCTAGCATGGCATATGCATGCATGCATGCATGCAGCCCCGTGTGTAGCTAGAACCCCTGCGGTCCTGCTGTGCATGCGTTTGATTTGGTTTTAGTCTTTTACCGTAGTACTTATTTTCTTTATTAAAGGGCGTAGGCAAAAGTGTTTCTTGCTGCACAGTTGAACGGAACTGGTCTCGTCCGTTGCCGGAGAAAGAAGCATTGTCGCCTTGTTCTGTTGATGTATGTGGCCCAGGCAGTCTGGCATTGCAGGATCGGGTACTGCTTTTCGTAATGCAGGTGCTTCTGCAACTTGCATGGTGTACTACGTACGTGCATATCGGATCGTAATGCAGGTGCTTGTGAAGCAAAACCGGCCCCTCTCTGTTCTGACCGTGGTGGCAGCAGACGGCCGGCATGGGCCCTCTATGTCTGTGGTCGCAGCAGACGGCCGGCCGAGCAACCACGTCAGTCACGGCCTTGCAGCGTTTCGTATACGTACCAACGTCTAGCTCCTTCCTGCACGTTCCACGTTATTTCATGGATGTAACGATTGTACGTACGTAGAATTTTAAAGGAGAGCTAGTGCATGATGCTAGACCACTGCCAATAGTATTATCCCTGCAATGCAAGCAACCAGATGAGATGGGCCTTGGAGAGACGAAGGAAAGCAGGCAGGCTGGCTGCTGCAGGCTTTCAGACTTTGGTGATACGGTGGATCAGGGAGGGGGGCACGGATTGGTTCTTGTGTGTGCTTTGGACGAGCCGGCCGGTGACAGGATGACATGGGGCGCGCGCTCACCTGCCCCGGCCTGTCTGCTCTGCTCTGCTCGCTGCCCCTGCACCGCTGCTCACCTGCGGTCATCCATGGAAGGAACGCTCTGCGCATGTGAACGGTGTGTGCAAAGTGTCATGGAACGCTCTGCGCATGGTGCGTCATCGTTTTCTCTGATCCATCTCTCTCTCTCTCTCTCTCTCTCTCTCTCTCTCTCTCTCTCTCTCTCTCTCTCTCTCTCTCACACACACACACACACACACACACACCCCCACACCCACACACACACACACACATTCACACAATGTGAGATCGATCTACTTGCGTTTTCGTTTCTCGAGAGAGAAAATAGTGTGTTGAGCTCTTCGCTAGGCCTGGTCCGATTGGAAGTGGAAAAGACTCGGGTGCTTCTCCGCCGCGCAATGCGGGCACTACCGTAGCATGCACACATGTAACTCTTGCTTAGCTACCGTGCCAGCAGAACCGCTGTACCATCAGCCCGATTTCGTGGTAACCATTATATGGGACCGGCTATTGGTAAGTTGACTGGAAATAAAACTTGGGTCAGTCGACTGACCATAACTTTGTGTAACTCGATTTGCTTTCCTTTTTAGCCTGTTTAAGTTGATTTGCTCTCAGCTGACAATATGTGCGTACAAATTTGGGCACATTGGGTTTATCTGCTCGCATGCACGTATGTGCCATCCCGTTTCATATGGTTCAACACGTGTTTTGTTTGTAATCACAATCAGCCCTGTTTAGTTACCTTATTACTTTATTTCACTAGTAAAAAAAAACCTAATATGAGACACATTAGTGCCAGTTTGGTTTTGAGCCGGTACTAATGTGTCCATTAGTGCCGGTTCCAACGGCTAGCCGGCCGTTCTCATTAGTATCGGTTCGTGGCGAACCTATAATACCGGTCGTGCCACGAACCGGTACTAAAGAGGGTGGTGGCAGGGTGTTGTCAGTCTGGGGCCCGTCCAGCATCTTTAGAACCGGTTCGTGGCACGAACCGATATTAAAGGTCGACGTACATAAACCCTTCGTCCCCCCCGAGCCACTCTGTTCTTTCCCTTTCCCCTCACTTCCTCTGTTCTTCCCCCTCTCTCCTCGAGCTCCTCACAAATTTTGCCCAAAATTTGTTAAGATTTGAAGGCCCCCATCCATTCAAATGATCACAAAGGTTAGCAACTTTGTCCTTTCAACTCTCATTGCTAGATTAGCTCTTGCAATGCTTTGTATAGTGATTAATTTGGGAGGAATAATTATATTTGCTACTATTTGATTTATATGCAATTAGAGCACAAAAATAACACTTAGTTTGCATATGTAGGTGTGGTTTACTTAGTGCCTTCTAAATCTCCGTCGTAACCACCGTCGATCGCCCGCACCGTCCCGTCGCCGGCACCACCTTCTGGTGAGGCTCTTGTTCATGAATGTTTTACATTACCAAATTGATGTTTATGTGATTTGGATATATAGTTACTCGTATAATTAATTATCTTACCCGTACATTGTTTGTTATACATAGTGCCATGGTTTTGATATCCGTCCCCGTCGGCCCTCGTCCTTGTTATGATTCGGATGTGGTATATTCTCTTTTAAAACTAGTTGTTGCATTTCGTGTTTATGACAAATTATGCCCATCAAGTTGACATAGATATTTTTATCTAGGAGGTATATGAACCGGAAATTCCAACCGACCCTATTGTCGAGAGGTTAAATTTAGTTGAAATAGAAAACGAGTATTTGAAAGAAAAATTGAAAAGAATTGAGGGGGAGAAGATGGAATTGGAGTTGCATGTTGCCGATGTCATCGATGATCACAAGATCAAGATGGAGAAAATGAGGTTGAAGATTAGAAAGATTAGAAAATATGCCATTGATAGTGTGGCTTGGTATCATTATGCTGTTGGATCAATTGTTACCTTAATTGCGATCTTCATCGCATTTGTTGTTGCATTTAAATTCTTTAGCTAGAGAGTTATTTGTATGTTGCATTTAATTAAGTATTGTATATGAACTTTATGTATGAACTTTATGTATGAACTTGTATTAATTTGGTCTATTCGGTGTTGTGTAATGAAGATGAGATGACAATGGATGTATGATGACAGATGCTCTCCCGAGTTCATTAATGGCGTGCATACTTTTCTGCTTGCCGCTGAGGCAAACAAGCGGGCGGATGGTTTTATGCCTTGTCCATGTGCTGGCTGTAAGAATGGTCACAGTTACTCTACGTCAAGAACCATTCACGTCCACCTATTTGAGTTCGGTTTCATGCCCCACTATAATGTTTGGATCAATCACGGAGAAATAGGGGTTATGATGGAAGACAATGAAGAAGAAGAGGACGACAACGACTATCCTGACCATGGGTTCCAATATGATGATACAACAATGGGGGAAGAAGCTGAAGAAGAGGCGTCAGATGAGCCCGCTGATGATCTTGGTCGGGCCATTGCCGATGCAAAGAGAAACTGCGCAAGTGATCTGGAGAGGACGAAGTTGCAGCGCATGTTAGAGGATCACAAGAAATTGTTGTACCCGAATTGCAAGCTGACAAAAAAAAGTTGGGCACCACACTTGAATTGCTGCAATGGAAGGCAGAGAATGGTGTATCTGACAAGGGATTTGGAAAGTTGCTGATAATGATAAAGAATATGCTTCCAAAGGACAACGAATTGCCCGAGAGTACGTATGAAGCAAAGAAGGTTGTCTACCCTCTAGGGTTAGAGGTGCAAAAGATACATGCATGCCCTAATGACTGCATCCTATACCGCGGTGAGTACGAGGATTTGAATGCTTGTCCGGTATGCGGTGCATTGCGTTATAAGATCAGTCGCGATGACCCTGGTGATGTCGAGGGTGAGCGCCCCAGAAAGAAGATTCCTGCCAAGGTGATGTGGTATGCTCCTATAATACCACGGTTGAAACGTTTGTTCCAAAACAAAGAGCATGCGAAGGCGATGCGGTGGCACGCAGAAGACCGTAAGAAAGACGGAAAGTTGAGAGCACCCACTGACGGTTCGCAGTGGAGAAAAATCGAGATAAAGTACTGGGAGGAGTTTGCAGGTGACCCAAGGAACGTATGGTTTGGTCTAAGCGCAGATGACATTAATCCTTTTGGGGAGCAGAGCAGCAACCATAGCACGTGGCCTGTGACTCTATGTTTGTATAACCTTCCTCCTTGGTTGTGCATGAAGCGGAAGTTCATTATGATGTTAGTGCTCATCCAAGGCCCTAAGCAACCCGGTAACGACATTGATGTGTACCTAAGGCCATTAGTTGAAGAACTCTTACAACTGTGGAATGGAACAGGTGTACGTGCGTGGGATGAGCACATGGGGGAAGAATTTGACCTAAAGGCATTGTTGTTCGTGACCATCAATGATTGGCCTGCTCTCAGTAACTTTTCAGGACAGACAAACAAGGGATACCGCGGATGCACGCACTGTTTGGATGATACCGACAGTATATATTTGAATAGTTGTAAGAAGAATGTGTATCTGGGACATCGTCGATTTCTTCCGAGCAGGCATCCCATAAGAAAGAAAGGCAAGCATTTCAAAGGTGAGGCGGATCACCGGACGAAGCCTCGCCACCGTACTGGTGCTGATGTACATGATATGGTCAAGGATTTGAAGGTAATCTTTGGAAAGGGTCCTGGCGGACAACCTGTTCCGAAGGACGCTGACGAACGCGCACCCATGTGGAAGAAGAAATCTATATTTTGGGACCTGCCATATTGGAAAGACCTAGAGGTCCGCTCCGTAATCAACGTGATGCACGTGACGAAGAATCTTTGCGTGACCTTGCTTGGCTTTTTGGGCGTGTATGGGAAGACAAAAGATACACCAGAGGCACGGGAGGACCAGCAACGTATGCACGGAAAAGACGACATACATGAGGGTCAGGCCAGCTACGCTCCTACCAAAGAAGAGAAGGAAATCTTCTTCGAATGCCTGCTCAGCATGAAGGTATCGTCTGGCTTCTCGTCGAATATAAAGGGAATAATAAATATGGCAGAGAAAAAGTTCCAGAACCTAAAGTCTCATGACTGCCACGTGATTATGACGCAACTCCTTCCGGTTGCATTGAGGGGGCTTCTACCGGAAAACGTTCGATTGGCCATTGTGAAGCTATGTGCATTCCTCAATGCAATCTCTCAGAAGGTAATCGATCCAGAAATCATACCAAGGTTACAGAATGATTTGGTGCAATGTCTTGTCAGTTTCGAGTTGGTGTTCCCACCATCCTTCTTCAACATCATGACACACGTCCTAGTTCACCTTTGCGAAGAGATTAACGTTTTGGGTCCTGTATTTCTACACAATATGTTCCCCTTTGAAAGGTTCATGGGAGTCTTGAAGAAATATGTTCATAACCGTGCTAGGCCAGAAGGAAGCATCTCGAAGGGCCATGAAAATGAGGAGGTCATTGAGTTTTGTATTGACTTTATTCCTGACCTTAAGCCCGATTGGTGTTCCTGAATCGCGGCATAAGGGCAGACTGGAAGGAAAAGGCACGCTAGGAGGGCATCAAATAATATGTATGGACGGGCATTCTCTCACTGAAGCACACTACACAGTTCTACAGAATTCCGCCTTGGTGGCTCCGTATATGGAGGAACACAAGAATTTTCTACAGTCCAAACATCCAGAGAAGTCTGACGACTGGATTACACGCGAACAAACGAGGACTTTCGCTGATTGGTTGCAGAAACGTGCCCTGAATGATGGCGATATTCAAAATGACCTATACTCGCTGTCCCAGTTACCATCTTCGAATATAATGACTTTTAAAGGGTACCAGATAAATGGGAATACATTTTACACGATCGCACAAGATAAGAAGAGCACCAACCAAAACAGTGGTGTCCGCTTTGATGCAACAACCAACATGGGAAAGGAAACATATTATGGTTACATAGAGGACATATGGGAACTTAACTATGGATCAGGTGATTTGAAGGTCCCTTTGTTTCGGTGCAAATGGGTCAATATGACACGAGGCGGGGTAACGGAAGACCCGCAGTACGGAATGACAACAGTGGATCTCAACAATCTTGCGTATGCAGACGAACCATTCGTCCTAGCCAATGATGTGGCGCAGGTTTTTTATGTTAAAGACATGTCTACCAGGCCGAGAAAAAGAAAAGATAAGGAAGCGAATGGATCATACGACGAGCCAAAGCGCCACATAGTTCTTTCAGGAAAAAGAAACATCATGGGAGTGGATGACAAGACAGACATGTCAGAAGATTATGAAAAGTTTGATGAAATTGCTCCATTCACAGTGAATATTGACCCGAGCATCCAGTTAAATGATGAAGATTTTCCCTGGCTACGGCGCAAAGGGACACACGAGAAGAAAAAGTTTCACACCCAAATATCTGGGATGTGATCGGATTCACTATCATCACTTTCTTCTGTGTTTCACACCCAGGAGGGAATGTCTGCAATAGTTAGGGTAGTTAATTATGTGTTTTGGCATTTGAAACGCGAAGAAATTTTATGTGCAAACAAATTCTTTTTCATTCATTTACTGATTTTTTTCCAGCTAAATGACCCTGAAATTGAAAAGCATTTGAAATGAACTAGAAAAGGTTGAAAGTTGGCATGGTATCATAATTTCATACAAATAGCATGTGCAAAAAAGTAGAGAGGGTTACGGCAAAAACTGGATACACTTCGTGTACAAAATGGACAATCTTTTTCGAAGTATCAGGGTTTCCGACGAAAACTGAAATGTCACAAAGGCATTTCATTTTTTAAATAACCTAAGCATTACCAAATTGAATATAATGATAAAACACACTAATATTGAACATAAGAAAAAAGAATCACTGAAAAATCTTTTTCCAAAGTTAAGTTATTCACAAACTAGTGATTCACATAAATTTCAAATAATTCAAAATTTAAACTATTCAAATTTGAAAACTACCGGCACTAACAGATCAAAGTTTGTAAATTTTTGTACCTAAAGCAAAAATATTCACAAAGAAACTCTAAATACAGCAAAAAACAACTCAAAAATAAATAAAACAAATAAAAAAACAAAAAAAATTAAGAAAATAAAAAAGCCCGCCTACTGGGCCAAAGCGGCCTGCATACGACTAGAAATTCAACCTTTTGTTAGGCCAGGATGCAGGCCCGCAAAGGCCCAGTAGGCCCACATGGCAGCAATGAATTGGTAGGCCCAGTAGGCCTGCTTAGGAGAGGAGCTCGAGAGAGCTACCGCATTGGGGCTTATAAACCAGTGCGGTAGCCCTTCGACTAGCGAGGTGGGACTAAACTTGCCGCACCGCACTGCGCCAGCGCACCACCTTTAGTACCGGGTGGTGGCACAAACCGGTACTAAAGGGGGGCCTTTAGTACCGGTTGGAGCCACCACCCGGTACTAAAGGGGGTGCGCTTCCCGCCGCTTGGCCTGGCCAAAACAGACCTTTAGTACCGGTTGGTGGCTCCAACCGGTACTAAAGGTCCATCCTACATATACAACAGTTGAAAAAAATTCAGTTTCCCTCTTTGTTCTTCCTCCCTCCATCGCGCCGTCCTGCCCCGATCGTCGCCGCCCCCGCCCCTCGTCACCGCCCCCGGCGACATCGCCGCCCCGACCGTCCCCGTCCCCGTCGTCCCC
>NC_057810.1:168574756-168579970 GCF_018294505.1 Triticum aestivum
TGTTTTTTAGTTATAGAAATGTTAGAAATTATTCTGTTTTTTAGTTATATAAATATTAGAAATGTTAGTTTTATAGAAATGTTATAAATGTTTTCTGTTTTTTAGTTATAGAAATATTTATAGAAATGTTAGCAATTTTTCTGTTTTTTAGTTATATAAATATTAGAATTGTTATGGAAATGTTAGTTATATAATCATGAAATTTTAGAATTAGTTTTAGTTAGATGAATTAAATTAATGTCAAATTGTTAGAATTTGCATAAAATTTAGAATTTTAGTTATCACAATCCAATCATTTAAAAAATGTTACTTTTTGCGGGCATATAGTATTTGTTCTCGACGATATGCCCGGCCCGCATCCTCGCCGTCGACCCGTTCGCGATGATGTCATGCTTCAGGGGACCCATGTTCGGGACTGGGCTCCGCCGGGCTGGCACTGGGAGGTGCTACCTGGAGGGGCGCGCCGCTTGGTGAGGAACCCGACCTCGGGTCCCATCGTCGACCCTGATCTTCTTTGGTGGCGTTCGCGTGGGCCACATTCGGTGCAGAGGCAGCCGGCCCCGCCCGCCGTGTCAGGGAGGAAGATGAGCACGTCCATCGCTACATGGCTGCTATGGACGACGTCAGATTCTCCACTACTTGGCGGGTTCTTTGGGCAGATGACCGGAGATATGATCATGTGATGGTTCCTTCTCTTTGGGTGTGCACCGCCCGCGCCCTAGGAACCGCGAGTGACGCCCTAGATTCTTCTGTAGTACTCGATCTTTATTAGGTATCTAGCCAGTGATGTATTCGATATATAGTATTCGAGACGATGCATTCGAGATTATATATATTAAGACGATGATGTATTCGAGATTATATATTCGAGAGGATGTATTCGAGATTCAGATTTTCCTTATTGATTAATTGCATCCATGCATTGTAATTTGAATAGTAAATTGTTTTATATTTCTTCTGTATTATTAGTAAAGTAAAAGCTATGGCGGACAATACCGGCAGAGAGAGAGAAGAGGAATTGTTCAACATCATACGCAGCCCTCACAGGCTAGATGATCTGAATGAAGCAGATGACGGCTCCCAATATCTTAACACTACCAGAGAGGGTGATGAAAAGATATTCGATCTCGACGACCGGGCTGATGAAGTCATGAACTATGATTATGATTATGACACAGACAATGCTGATCTTCAAATAACAAACACTACCGGCGAGGTATATTTATATAAGCATGCATCATGGTGATCATCACATGTTTTTTTATTAAAGATATATTAACGAATCGATCTTTCTTCTTTCAGCCCTCCGGATCGAGCAAATCTGCTTCTACAGACAGCAAGACAAAGCGAGGCCCGGGCAGATTGTTGAAGGATGGTGTAAAGTACCACATCGAATCCATCAAACCTAGTGGCGAACCCCTCACGCCTAAGAACATTGCGAACAAGTGGACTCGTCAGTGCGGAGTTCTTGTGAAGGACAAACTCCCGATCTCCATTCAAGAATGGAAAGAGCCAAAGACTAAACGTCCAGGTGTTACTTGGGTCGATGGCAGAGCCAAAGAAGACCTGGTGAAATCTCTGATGGAACATTTTACCCTACCAGATCATTTCACTAAAGCACATGTGGACAAAGTCAAGGCCGCTGCTCTTAATAAGATGGCAATTACATTCAACACCCACAAGAAAACTGTATGGGCCAACTACCTCGCTAATGAAAGGAAGACTCCAGATTTCAAGGGAACACTGGAGAAGCAAAGAGAACATTGGGACGATTTCGTGACCTTCAAGGATTCAGAAATATCTAAGGAACGGTCGATGAAAAACAAGGCAAATGCCGCAAGAATGACGCAGTTCCATAGGCTGGGTCCAGGTGGCTACGTGGTGGCATTGCCTAAGTGGGATAAGTCTGAGCAAGAGATGGAGGATGCAGGGGTCACTTCGGTTACCCGGCACTGGCCCCCCAGGTGCAGAACTTGGTTCTATGCGCATGGGGGGGCGTTGGACCCGAAGACATGCATGGTTTCGAAGAAGGCAAGTCTAAAAGGAGCCGAACAAAAGATAATTGACGCAATAGAAGAAGCTCGAGCGGGGGTGTTCACGCCCAATAGAGAGAACGACGAGCTTACGCGCGCCCTGGGAAATCCTGAACACCCAGGAAGAACACGAGGCATGGGTGTTATTCCCTGGTATGAGGGCTTTTCGGACTGGAATGATGACTACAGGTCCCGGGCAAGAAAGAAGATGGAGGAGGAGAAGAAGAGGAAGCTGGAGGAGGAGCAGAGGAAGCAGGACGCAGAACGCCTTCAAGGCCTAGAAGCAAGGCACGCGGACCTGGCACTCAAATTCCAGCAGTAGTAGCAGCAGCAGATCGACTCACTTAGCCAGGAAAGGGGGTCTCAGCAGCGGCAGCAGCAAGCAGATGATCGTCCAGCATTGGATAGCACCGTCCCATCCATGCCGAGAAGCAGCGTTGGTTCTGCCCCAGGCAACACACTACTGGATAAATACCCTGTGGCTGACATCATAGAGAACACTAACTGCGAGCTACACTCCAAAATGAAGAACATATCCATGAAGGTGGCGGACGGCGTTGCTTTTCCAGTTACCCCCGAAGCAACCTACCATTGCATCCCGATTCCAAAAGGCTATGCTCGTGTCATGGTTGATGAAGTGGTGGACCCATATTCGGGGCTAACGCTTGACATTCCTGGAGGTCAAGACGAGCGCACACTCGGAGAGGCCATACATCGTATCATCCTATGGAGAAAGGATTGCATAATCTTTCAAAGTCCACCGACACCGCGTCGTCTGCCGACTCCTCGAAGTCCGCCACCGAGTCAGCAGACTCCCGCTCCTCCAAGTCCACGAACGCGTGAGACGACTCCTCCTTGAAGTCCGCCACCTCCTCCAAGTCCCCGAACGCGTGAGCTGACTCCTCCGGTTTCAAGCCCGGCACAGCGTCATGCCACTTCTCCGGTTGCAAGTCTGGCACCGTGTCAGGCCACACCTCCTGATTCAAGTCCGGCACATCGTCAGGCCACTTCTCCTGGTCCAACTCCACGTCAGCCGTCTCCGCCGTCTCAGCAATCGCAGAAGAGACATCCCGCACCTTTGGTGCGTAGCAGTATGAGTCGAGGTAGTTCAGGAAGTACATGCGAAGGCAAGCGATATAAATATGGTCCAAGCCTTGCTCCTCTTCCTCAGAGGCCTTACGACATGACTAAGGAGCAAAACACAGCCATAGTGCAAGCCCAAGTGGACGCCCATTTTGGACCGAAACCGGAACCGCCGCCAAAGGAGAAAGTGCCTGAGAAAGTAATTGACCACTTCATTCGTATGGCTAGAGAACCAGCTCCCAAGCCTGTTGACTCGGACTATGAGCGCCAAATCAGGAAGGCACATCGAGCACGACTACAGAAGGAAGCGAGCTCAAGCTCGAGCCAACAAGCAGCTGGCAAAAAATGCAGGAAAACCGTTCCCCAGTTGGAAGAACAGGCGGCGCAAGCGATCCCCCCCGCTTGTTGTGCCAACAACACATGAGAGGAGTAGTATGCGCGCCAAATATTATTGTAGGCAAACCGTTAGTGTTCCCAGCATGGCGATGTGGTAATAACAGAGGATCATATAATGCAGGCTCAAATGCTCAATATCTCTGTTGGACAACTCCTCGAAATCGAGCCCATGCCTACGCTTAAAGAATCGGAAAAAGTATGACAATATGTCCGGGGCAAACCTTTGGTCCATCCAGACAAGGTCAAGGACCTCCCAACGAGAATGTATCAATTGCATCAATGGTACATGAACATTACCAAGATTTCCAATCGAGAGTCCCTCATAGTGAATGTCAAGCATGAGCATTATTACCATGAGAAAGCTCTGGCCATTGAGTATCCAGAACTATTTCGGTTATTTAATCAAGACACACTCGACAAGTCTATCGTCAGTTGCTATTGTCTGTAAGTGATTTCTTTCTGTAACTTAAGTCTCAAGCTAGTTATGTAGTGATAATTTTGATCAATCATTACATGTAATTATCCTCACTATATTCTTTTTTTGTGGTATTATATGCAGGATGAAGATATATGAAATGAAAAAAGCTGGACGCTATGGCGTTGGGTTCATTGACCCAAATACCATTAATCAGGACATATGGGAGTTTGACCATTGTAAAGCTGCTCTAGAGGAAAGCATGCTAGAGTTCTTGAAGCGCCTCAATACATTCGAAGATATACTACTTCCTTATAATTTCCCGTGAGTCACACTGTCTTGTACTATAAATTCTGTTTTTGCTTACTAGCTAGCTAGATGTTAATAATTAAGTGTATACGGTTTACGGTAGTTGATTAATTTTATGCACATGCCCGCTTAATTAAAACATGCAAACGTGTGCGTATGCAGTTGGCACTGGGTCTTGATAGACATTAAAGTTGAGGAAGGAAAAGTTGAATTACTGGACTCACTAACTAAAGAAGATAAAGACTACACCATCGTGAAGGGGATAGTCAACAGGTAATTTTAATCATTATTAACTATTAGTTCCTGATATGAACTATTTAATAACCCCTTTATTAATTTTCTTTGCCGGCGGGCAGGGCATGGGCAAAGTCCATCGCGGTGACTCCAGGAGAATGGCCAAAAAAATTGTTTTGGCATCGACCCAAGGTAAGTAATTAAGTAGTACTAGCTAGCTACCATCTCTTTAATTCTTGTTTCAATATCATTAATTAATTATTATGCTTGATTAATCATTATCTGATTCAATTCCATTCTCGTAAAGGCGCTGAGGCAGGCGAAAGGGAATAATCTGTGTGCATACTACGTTTGCGAGAACATTCGCATGATGACGTGCGAAATGAGCAGATCTGATAGACAGGACTGGGTACGTTTTTGTCAGAACACTGTCACACCATTATCGATATCTAGTCACACAACTAACATACATGCATATTGATCTCCTTCTTAATAGTTCAGATCGGTGCGGGATAAGCTCTTACCATCGGACCGCATACAAACACTTCAAGAGGAAATAGCCGGATTTTTGCTTGACCAGGTCATAAATCCAAAAGGAGAATACTATTATCCGCTACCGCCCCCATGAACTACTTGTCATCGTGCTCCGAAGGCACCAAGGCAACATGTAGTAGAAATTGTATATGTATATACATGTGTATATGTGTGAATAGTTAATGGTGTTGGCTGTGAGACATTCGATGA